>NC_090767.1:5485209-5785209 GCF_036898095.1 Palaemon carinicauda
GGGCTTGCTATAATGTTCCCGAAGGCGTTGTGGAAACACAATGTACATACGAACTTCAAGTAAACATAGGCATACATTATAACTTCTGTACATCTTTGGCAACTTTGGCTTCTGTTATTGTAGTGGACTTCGTTCATCTACACTCTACAAATGCCTTCCATTTCTGCCAGACGTACGATAGATCGAAATATAAGTGAAAAATTGCTATATATATGCAAAATTACACACAAAGACGATTTTGTCAAACTAAGTCATGCAGACGACACAGTAGGGATGACGTCATCATTTAAAAACCTCTATATCTTCGTTATTTGTAAAAATAATGGGTTGAAACTTCTGGGGAGCATGTACGATATGTTTCTCTATACAGAGAGACAATAAAACGATTTTTGAATTTTTCAAGTTGGTATGCCAAAATACCAACCCGGACGGTCCCCTTAATCCGAGCCTACAAGCTTATTTCGAGCCTAAAAGCTTATTTCAAGCCTGAAAGCTTATTTCAAGCCTGCAAGCTTATTTCGAGCCTGGAAGCTTATTTAAAGCCTCTAAGCTTATTTCGAGCCTAAAAGCTTATTTCGAGCCTAAAAGCTTATTTCAAGCCTAGAAGCTTATTTCAAGCCTAAAAGCTAATTTCAAGCCTGAAAGCTTATTTCAAGCCTAAAAGCTTATTTCGAGCCGGAAAGCTTATTTCAAGCCTAGAAGCTTATTTCAAGCCTGGGAGCTTATTTCAAGCCTAAAAGCTTATTTCGAGCCTAAAAGCTTATTTCAAGCCTAAAACCTTATTTCGAGCCTTGAAGCTTATTTCGAGCCTACGAGCTTATTTCGAGCCTAAAAGATTATTTCAACCCTGAAAGCTTATTTCAAACCTACAAGCTTAATTCGAGCCTACAAGCTTATTTCGAGCCTATAAGCTTATTTCAAGACTAAAAGCTTATTTCGAGCCTGGAAGCTTATTTTAAGCCTATAAGCTTATTTCGAGCCTAAAAGCTTATTTCAAGCCTGAAAGCTTATTTCAAGCCTACATGCTTATTTCGAGCCTAAAAGTTTATTTCAAGCCTGAAAACTTATTTCAAGCCTAAATGCTTATTTCAAGCCTACAAGCTTATTTCGAGCCTAAAAGCTTATTGCGAGCCTAAAAGCTTATTTCGACCCTGAAAGCTTATTTCATGCCTACAAGCTTATTTCGAGCCAAAAAGATTATTTTGAGCCTGAAAGCTTATTTCAACCCTACAAGCTTATTCCGAGCCTAAAAGCTTATTTCAAGCTTGAAAGCTTATTTCAAGCCTACAAGCTTATTTCGAGCGTGAAAGCTTATTTCAAGCCTAAAACCTTATTTCGAGCCTAAAAGTTTATTTCAAGCCTACAAGCTTATTTCAAGCCTGAAAGCTTATTTCAACCCTACAAGCTTATTTCAAGCCTAAAAGCTTTTTTGGAGCCTGAAAGCTTATTTCAAGCCTACAAGCTTATTTCGAACCTAAAAGCTTATTACAAGTCTGAAAGCTTATTTCGAACCTGAAAGCTTATTTCAGGCCTAAAAGCTTATTTCGAGCCTTAAAGCTTATTTCAAACCTACAAGCTTATTTCGAGCCTTAAAGCTTATTTCAAGCCTACAAGCTTATTTCGAGCCTGAAAGCTTATTTCAAGCCTACAAGCTTTTTTCAACCCTGAAAGCTTATTTCAAACCTACAAGCTTATTTTTAGCCTACAAGCTTATTTCGAGCCTAAAAGTTTATTTTAGGACTAAAAGCTTATTTCAAGCCTGGAAGCTTATTTCAAGCCTATAAGCTTATTTCGAGCCTAAAAGCTTATTTCAAGCCTAAAAGCTTATTTCAAGCCTACATGCTTATTCCGAGCCTAAAAGCTTATTTCAAGCCTGAAAACTTATTTCAAGCCTAAAAGCTTATTTCAAGCCTAAAAGCTTATTTCGAGCCTAAAAGCTTATTTTGAGCCTAAAAGCTTATTTCTATCCTGAAAGCTTATTTCAAGCGTAAAAGCGTATTTCGAGCCTAAAAGTTTATTTCAAGCCTACAAGCTTATTTCGAGCCTGAAAGCTTATTTCAAGCCTACAAGCTTATTTCGTGCCTGAAAGCTTATTTCAAGCATAGAAGCTTATTTCGAGCCAACAAGCTTATTTCAAGCCTACAAGCTTATTTCGAGCCTGAAAGCTTATTTCAAGCCTAGAAGCTTATTTCGAGCCTTAAAAGCTTATTTTAAGCCTACAAGCTTATTTCGACCCTGAAAGCTTATTTCGTGCCTACAAGCTCATTTCGAGGCTAAAAAGCTTATTTCAAGCCTAAAAGCTTATTTCGAGCCTGGAAGCTTATTTCGAGCCTGGAAGCTTATTTCGAGCCTACAAGCTTATTTCGAGCCTAATAGCTTATTTCAAGCCTAAAAGCCTATTTCAAGCCTGGAAGCTTATTTCGACCCTGAAAGCTTATTTCGTGCCTACAAGCTTATTTCGAGCCTAAAAGTTTATTTCAAGCATACAAGCTTATTTCTAGCTTGGAAACTTATTTCGAACCTAACAGCTTATTTTGAGCCTAAAAGCTTATTTCGAGCCTAAAAGCTTATTTCGAGCCTACAAGCTTATTTCGAGCCTGAAAGATGATTTCAAGCCTAAAAGCTTTTTTCGAGCCTAAGAGCATATTTCAAGCCTGAAAGCTTATTTCGAGCCTAAAAGCTTATTTCAAGCCTACAAGCTTATATCGAGCCTGAAAGCTTATTTCAAGCCTACAAGCTTATTTCGAGCCTAAAAACTTATTTCAAGCCTAAAATCTTGTTTCAAGCCTAAAAGCTTACTTCAAGCCTACAAGCTTACTTCGAGCCTGAAACATTATTTCAAGCCTAAAAGCCTATTTCAAGCCTAAGAGCATATTTCAAGCCTACAAGCTTATTCGAGCCTAAAAGCTTATTTCAAGCCTAAAAGCTTATTTCGAGCCTGGAAGCTTATTTCAAGCCTGGAAGCTTATTTCGAGCCTACAAGCTTATTTCGAGCCTAAAAGCTTTTTTCAACCCTGAAAGCTTATTTCAAGCCTACAAACTTATTTCGAGCCTACAAGCTTATTCCGAGCCTACAAGCTTATTTCGAGCCTGGAAGCTTATTTCAAGCCTACAAGCTTATTTCGAGCCTAAAAGCTTATTTCAAGCCTACAAGCTTATTTCAAGCCTAAAAGCTTATTTTGAGCCTGAAAGCTTATATCAAGCCTGAAAGCTTATTTCAAGCCTAAAAGCTCATTTCGAGCCGGAAAGCTTATTTCAAGCCTAGAAGCTTATTTCAAGCTTGGGAGCTTATTTCAAGCCTAAAAGCTTATTTCTAGCCTAAAAGCTTATTTCAAGCCTACAAGCTTATTTCGAGCCTAAAAGCTTATTTCAAGCCTAAAAGTTTATTTCAAGCCTACATGCTTGTTTCAAGCCTAAAAGCTTATTTCAAGCCTAGAAGCTTATTTTGAGCCTAAAAAGCTTATTTCAAGCCTAAAAGCTTATTTCGAGCCTGAAAGCTTATTTCAAGCCTAAAAGCTTATTTCGATCCGGAAATCTTATTTCAAGCCTACAAGCTTATTTCGAGCCTGAAAGCTTTTTTCAAGCCTAGAAGCTTATTTCGAGCCTAAAAGCTTATATCAAGCCTGAAAGCTTATTTCAAGCCTAAAAGCTCATTTCGAGCCGGAAAGCTTATTTCAAGCCTAGAAGCTTATTTCGAGCTTGGGAGCTTATTTCAAGCCTAAAAGCTTATTTCTAGCCTAAAAGCTTATTTCAAGCCTAAAACCTTATTTCAAGCCTGGAAGCTTATTTCGAGCCTACAAGCTTATTTCCAACCTAAAAGATTATTTCAACCCTGAAAGATTATTCCAAACCTACAAGCTTATTTCGAGAGTACAAGCTTATTTCGAGCCTAAAAGCTTATTTCAAGACTAAAAGCTTATTTCAAGCCTGGAAGCTTATGTCAAGCCTATAAGCTTATTTTGAGCCTAAAAGCTTCTTTCAAGCCTAAAAGCTTATTTCAAGCCTACATGCTTATTTCGAGCCTAAAAGCTTATTTCAAGCCTGAAAACTTATTTCAAGCCTAAAAGCTTATTTCAAGCCTACAAGCTTATTTCGAGCCTAAATGCTTATTTCAATCCTGAAAGCTTATTTCATGCCTACAAGCTTATTTCGAGCCTAGAAGCTAATTTCGAGCCTGAAAGCTTATTTCAAGCCTACAAGATTATTTTGAGCCTAAAAGCTTATTTCAAGCATGAAAGCTTATTTCAAGCCTACAAGCTTATTTCGAGCGTGAAAGCTTATTTCAAGCCTAAAAGCTTATTTCGAGCCTAAAAGTTTATTTCAAGCCTACGAGCTTATTTCGGGCCTGAAAGCTTATTTCAAGCCTACAAGCTTATTTCGAGCCTAAAAGCTTATTTCAAGCCTAGAAGCTTATTTCGAGCCAACAAGCTTATTTCGAGCCTACAAGCTTATTTCGAGCCTAAAAGCTTATTTCAAGCCTAAAAGCTTATTTCAAGCCTACATGCTTATTTCAAGCCTAAAAGCTTCTTTCAAGCCTTAAAGCTTATTTCGAGCCTGTAAGCTTATTTCAAGCCTACAAGCTTATTTCAAGCCTAAAAGCTTATTTCGAACCTGAAAGCTTATTTCAATCCTACAAACTTATTTCGAGCCTAAAAGCTTATTTCAAGGCTAGAAGATTATTTCGAGCCTAAAAGCTTATTTCAAGCCTGAAAGCTTATTTCAAGCCTGAAAACTTATTTCGAGCCTGAAAGCTTATTTCAAGCCTACAAGCTTATTTCGAGCCTGGAAGTTTTTTTCGACCCTAGAAGCTTATTTCGAGCCTAAAAGATTATTTCAACCCTGAAAGCTTATTTTAAGACTAAAAGATATTTCGAGCCTGGAGGCTTATTTCAAGCCTATAAGCTTATTTCGAGCCTAAAAGCTTATTTCAAGCCTAAAAGCTTACTTCAAGCCTACATGCTTATTTCGAGCCTAAAAGCTTATTTCAAGCCTGAAAACTTATTTCAAGCCTGAAAGCTTATTTCAAGCCTACAAGCTTATTTCGAGCCTAAAAGCTTATTTCGAGCCTAAAAGCTTATTTCGAGCCTGAAAGCATATTTCATGCCTACAAGCTTATTTCGAACCTAAAAGCTTATTTCGAGCCTGAAAGCTTATTTCAAGCCTACAAGCTTATTTCAAGCCTAAAAGCTTATTACAAGCCTGAAAGCTTATTTCAAGCCTACAAGTTTATTTCGAGCGTGAAAGCTTATTTCAAGCCTAAAAGCTTATTTTGAGCCTAAAAGCTTATTTCAAGCCTACAAGCTTATTTCGAGCCTAAAAGCTTATTTCAAGCATAGAAGCTTATTTCAAGCCTAAAAGCTTATTTCAAGCATAGAAGCTCATTTCAAGCCTAAAAGCTTATTTCGAGCCTGAAAGCTTATTTCAAGCCTACAAGCTTATTTCGAGTCTAAAAAGCTTATTTCAAGCCTACAAGTTTATTTTGAGCCTGAAAGCTTATTTCAAGCCTACAAGCTTATTTCAAGCCTAAAAAGCTTATTTCAAGCCTACAAGCTTATTTCGACCCTGGAAGCTTATTTCAAGCCTACAAGCTTATTTCGAGCATTAAAAGTTTATTTCAAGCCTACAAGCTTATTTCGACCCTGAAAGCTTATTTCGAGCCTAAAAGCTTATTTAGAGGCTAAAAAGCTTATTTCAAGCCAAAAAGCTTATTTCGAGCCTGGAAGCTTATTTCGAGCCTACAAGCTTATTTCAAGCCCAATAGCTTATTTCAAGCCTAGAAGCGTATTTCAAGCCTGGAAGCTTATTTCGAGCCTACAAGCTTATTTCGAGCCTACAAGCTTATTTCGAGCCTAAAAGCTTATTTCAAGCATACAAGCTTATTTCGAGCCTGGAAGCTTATTTCGAGCCTAACAGCTTATTTCGAGCGTGAAAGATTATTTCGAGCCTAAAATCTTATTTCTAACCTAAAAGCTTATTTCAAGCCTAAAAGCTTATATCGAGCCTAAAATCTTATTTCAAGCCTAGAAGCTTATCTCGAGCCTGAAAGCTGATTTCAAGCCTAAAAGCTTATATCGAGTCTAAGAGCATATTTCAAGCCTGAAAGCTTATTTCAAGCCTTAAAGCTTATTTCGAGCCTGGAAGCTTATTTCGAGCCTGCTAGCTTATTTTGAGCCCAAAAGCTTATTTCAACCCTGAAAGCTTATTTCAAGCCTACAAGCTTATTTGAAGCCTAAAAGCTTATTTCGAGCCTGAAAGCTTATTTCAAGCCTAAAAGCTTATTTCGAGCCTAAAAGCTTATTTCAAGCAATAAAGCTTATTTCGAGCTTGAAAGCTTATTTCAAGCCTACAAGCTTATTTCGAGCCTAAAAGCTTATTTCAAGCTTAAATGCTTATTTCAAACCTAAAAGCTTATTTCGAGTCTGAAAGCTTATTTCAAGCCTACAAGCTTATTTTGAGCCTAAAAGCTTATTTCAAGCCTGAAAGCTTATTTCAAGCCTAAAAGCTTATTTCGAGCCTAAAAGTTTATTTCAAGCCTACAAGCTTATTTCGAGCCTGAAAGCTTATTTCAAGCGTACAAGCTTATTTCGTGCCTAGAAGTTTATTTCAAGCCTACAAGCTTATTTCGAGCCTGAAAGCTTATTCCGAGCCTACAAGCTTATTTCGAGCCTGGAAGCTTATTTCGAGCCTGGAAGCTTATTTCGAGCCTGCTAGCTTATTTTGAGCCCAAAAGCTTATTTCAACCCTGAAAGCTTATTTCAAGCCTATAAGCTTATTTCAAGCCTAAAAGCTTATTTCGAGCCTAAAAGCTTATTTCAAGCAAAAAGCTTATTTCGAGCCTAAAAGCTTATTTTGAGCCTACAAGCTTATTTCGAGCCTAAAAGCTTATTTCAAGCAAAAAAGCTTATTTCGAACTTGAAAGCTTATTTCAAGCCTACAAGCTTATTTCGAGCCTAAAAGCTATTTTCAAGCTTAAATGCTTATTTCGAGCCTAAAAGCTTATTTCAAGCCTACAAGCTTATTTCGAGCCTAAAAGCTTATTTCAAACCTAAAAGTTTATTTCGAGTCTGAAAGCTTATTTCAAGCCTACAAGCTTATTTTGAGCCTGAAAGCTTATTTCGAGCCTGAAAGCTTATTTCAAGCCTAAAAGCTTATTTCGAGCCTAAAAGTTTATTTCAAGCGTACAAGCTTATTTCGAGCCTGAAAGCTTATTTCAAGCCTACAAGCTTATTTCGAGCCTAAAAGCTTATTTCAACCATAGAAGCTTATTTCAAGCCAACAAGCTTATTTCAAGCCTACAAGCTTATTTCGAGCCTAATAAGCTTATTTTGAAGCCTACAAGTTTATTTCAAGCCTGAAAGCTTATTTCAAGCCTAGAAGGTTATTTCGAGCCTAAAAAGCTTATTTCAAGCCTACAAGCTTATTTCGAGCCTGAAAGCTTATTTCAAGCCTACAAGCTTATTTCGAGCCTTGAAAGCTTATTTCAAGCCTACAAGCTTATTTCGAGGCTAAAAAGCTTATTTCAAGCCTAAAAGCATATTTCAAGCCTGGAAGCTTATTTCGAGCCTGGAAGCTTATTTCGAGCCTACAAGCTTATTTCGAGCCTAATAGCTTATTTCAAGCCTAAAAGCTTATTTCAAGCCTGGAAGCTTATTTCGAGCTTACAAGCTTATTTCGAACCTACAAGCTTATTTCGAGCCTAAAAGTTTATTTCAAGCATACAAGCTTATTTCGAGCCTGGAAGCTTATTTCGAGCCTAACAGCTTATTTTGAGCCTAAAAGCTTATTTCGAGCCTAAAAGCTTATTTCGAGCCTAAAAGCTTATTTCAAGCCTAAAAGCTTATTTCGAGCCTAAAAGCTTATTTCAAGCCTACAAGTTTATTTCGAGCCTGAAGGATGATTTCAAGCCTAAAAGCTAATTTCGAGCCTAAGAGCATATTTCAAGCCTGAAAGCTTATTTCGAGCCTAAAAGCCTATTTCAAGCCTACAAGCTTATATCGAGCCTGAAAGCTTATTTCAAGCCTACAAGCTTATTTCTAGCCTAAAAGCTTATTTCAAGCCTACAAGCTTATTTCGAGCCTGAAAGCTTATTTCAAACCTACAAGCTTATTTCGAGCCTAAAAGCTTATTCCAAGCCTAAAATCTTGTTTCAAGCCTAAAAGCTTATTTTAAGCCTACATGCTTATTTCGGGCCTGAAAGCTTATTTCAAGCCTAAAAGCTTATTTCGAGCCTAAGAGCATATTCCAAGCCTACAAGCTTATTCGAGCCTAAAAGCTTAATTCAAGCCTAAAAGCTTATTTCAAGCCTGGAAGCTTATTTCAAGCCTGGAAGCTTATTTCGAGCCTACAAGCTTATTTCGAGCCTAGAAGCTTTTTTCAACCCTGAAAGCTTATTTCAAGCCTACAAACTTATTTCGAGCCTACAAACTTATTCCGAGCCTACAAGCTTATTTCGAGCCTGGAAGCTTATTTCGAGCCTGGAAGCTTATTTCGAGCCTGCTAGCTTATTTTAAGCCCAAAAACTTATTTCAACCCTGAAAGCTTATTTCAAGCCTATAAGCTTATTTCAAGCGTGAAAGCTTATTTCGAGCCTCAAAGCTTTTTTCAAGCAAAAAAGCTTATTTCGAGCCTAAAAGCTTATTTTGAGCCTACAAGCTTATTTCAAGCCTAAATGCTTATTTCAAGCAAAAAAGCTTATTTCGAGCTTGAAAGCTTATTTCAAGCCTACAATTTTATTTCGAGCCTAAAAGCTTATTTCAAGCTTAAATGCTTATTTCGAGCCTAAAAGCTTATTTCAAGCCTACAAGCTTATTTCGAGCCTAAAAGCTTATTTCAAACCTACAAGCTTATTTCGAGTCTGAAAGCTTATTTCAAGCCTACAAGCTTATTTTGAGCCTAAAAGCTTATTTCAAGCCTGAAAGCTTATTTCAAGCCTAAAAGCTTATTTCGAGCCTAAAAGTTTATTTCAAGCCTACAAGCTTATTTCGAGCCTGAAAGCTTATTTCAAGCCTACAAGCTTATTTCGAGCCTAAAAGCTTATTTCAAGCATACAAGCTTATTTCGAGCCTGGAAGCTTATTCCGAGCCTAACAGCTTATTTCGAGCCTGAAAGATTATTTCGAGCCTAAAATCTTATTTCTAACCTAAAAGCTTATTTCAAGCCTAAAAGCTTATATTGAGCCTAAAAGCTTATTTCAAGCCTAGAAGCTTATCTCGAGCCTGAAAGCTGATTTCAAGCCTTAAAGCTTATTTCGAGTCTAAGAGCACATTTCAAGCCTGAAAGCTTATTTCAAGCCTGGAAGCTTACTTCGAGCCTGCTAGCTTATTTTGAGCCCAAAAGCTTATTTCAACCCTGAAAGCTTATTTCAAGTCTACAAGCTCATTTCAAGCCTAAAAGCTTATTTCTAGCCTGAAAGCTTATTTCAAGCTTAAAAGCTTATTTCGAGCCTAAAAGCTTATTTTGAGCCTACAAGCTTATTTCGAGCCTAAAAGCTTATTTCAAGCAAAAAAGCTTATTTCGAGCTTGAAAGCTTATTTCAAGCCTACGAGCTTATTTCGAGCCTAAAAGCTTATTTCAAGCTTAAATGTTTATTTCGAGCCTAAAAGCTTATTTCAAGCCTACAAGCTTATTTCGAGCCTATAAGCTTATTTCGAGCCTAAATGCTTATTTCAAGCCTAAAAGCTTATTTCAAGCCTACAAGCTTATTTTGAGCCTAAAAGCTTATTTCAAGCCTGAAAGCTTATTTCAAGCCTAAAAGCTTATTTCGGCCCTAAAAGTTTATTTGAAGCCTACAAGCTTATTTCGAGCCTGAAAGCTTATTTCAAGCGTACAAGCTTATTTCGAGCCTAAAAGTTTATTTCAAGCCTACAAGCTTATTTCGAACCTGAAAGTTTATTCCGATCCTACAAGCTTATTTCGAGCGTGGAAGCTTATTTCGAGCCTGGAAGCTTATTTCAAGCCTGCTAGCTTATTTTGAGCCCAAAAGCTTATTACAACCCTGAAAGCTTATTTCAAGCCTATAAGCTTATTCCAAGCCTAAAAGCTTATTTCGAGCCTAAAAGCTTATTTCAAGCAAAAAAGCTTATTTCGAGCCTAAAAGCGTAAATTGAGCCTACAAGCTTTTTACGAGCCTAAAAGCATATTTCAAGCAAAAAAGCTTATTTCGAGCTTGAAAGCTTGTTTCAAGCCTACAAGCTTATTTCGAGCCTAAATGCTTATTTCAAGCCTAAAAGCTTATTTCGGCCCTAAAAGTTTATTTGAAGCCTACAAGCTTATTTCGAGCCTGAAAGCTTATTTCAAGCGTACAAGCTTATTTCGAGCCTAAAAGTTTATTTCAAGCCTACAAGCTTATTTCGAACCTGAAATTTTATTCCGAGCCTACAAGCTTATTTCGAGCCTGGAAGCTTATTTCGAGCCTGGAAGCTTATTTCAAGCCTGCTAGCTTATTTTGAGCCCAAAAGCTTATTACAACCCTGAAATCTTATTTCAAGCCTATAAGCTTATTTCAAGCCTAAAAGCTTATTTCGAGCCTAAAAGCTTATTTCAAGCAAAAAAGCTTATTTCGAGCCTAAAAGCTTAAATTGAGCCTACAAGCTCTTTACGAGCCTAAAAGCATATTTCAAGCAAAAAAGCTTATTTCGAGCTTGAAAGCTTGTTTCAAGCCTACAAGCTTATTTCGAGCCTAAATGCTTATTTCAAGCTTAAATGCTTATTTCGAGCCTAAAAGCTTATTTCAAGCCTACAAGCTTATTTCGAGCCTAAAAGCTTATTTCAAACCTAAAAGCTTATTTCGAGTCTGAAAGCTTATTTCAAGCCTACAAGCTTATTTTGAGCCTAAAAGCTTATTTCAAGCCTGAAAGCTTATTTCAAGCCTAAAAGCTTATTTCGAGCCTAAAAGTTTATTTCAAGCCTACAAGCTAATTTCGAGCCTGAAAGCTTATTTCAAGCCTACAAGCTTATTTCGAGCCTAAAAGCTTATTTCAAGCATAGAAGCTTATTTCAAGCCAACAAGCTTATTTCAAGCCTATAAGCTTATTTCGAGCCTAAAAGCTTATTTCAAGCCTAAACGCTTATTTCAAGCCTACAAGCTTATTTCGAGCATGAAAGCTTATTTCAAGCCTAAAAGCTTATTTCGAGCCTAAAAGTTTATTTCAAGCCTACAAGCTTATTTCGTGCCTGAAAGCTTATTTCAAGCCTACAAGCTTATTTCGAGCCTAAAAGCTTATTTCAAGCCTAGAAGCTTATTTCGAGCCAACAAGCTTATTTCAAGCCTACAAGCTTATTTCGAGCCTAAAAGCTTATTTCAAGCCTAAAAGCTTATTTCAAGCCTACATGCTTATTTTGAGCCTAAAAGCTTATTTCAAGCCTTAAAGCTTATTTCGAGCGTGTAAGCTTATTTCAATCCTACAAGCTTATTTCAAGCCTAAAAGCTTATTTCGAACCTGAAAGCTTATTTCAAGCCTACAAGCTGAATTCGAACCTAAAAGCTTATTTCAAGCCTAAAAGCTTGTTACGAGCCTAAAAGCTTATTTCAAGCCTGAAAGCTTCATTCAAGCCTAAAAGCTTATTTCGAGCCGGAAAGCTTATTTCAAGCCTAGAAGCATATTTCGAACCTGAAAGCTTATTTCAAGCCTAAAACCTTATTTCGAGCCTGGAAGCTTATTTCGAGCCTATAAGCTTATTTCGAGCCTAAAAGATTATTTCAACCCTGAAAGCTTATTTCAAACCTACAAGCTTATTTTTAGCCTACAAGCTTATTTCGAGCCTAAAAGTTTATTTTAGGACTAAAAGCTTATTTCAAGCCTGGAAGCTTATTTCAAGCCTATAAGCTTATTTCGAGCCTAAAAGCTTATTTCAAGCCTAAAAGCTTATTTCAAGCCTACATGCTTATTCCGAGCCTAAAAGCTTATTTCAAGCCTGAAAACTTATTTCAAGCCTAAAAGCTTATTTCTATCCTGAAAGCTTATTTCAAGCGTAAAAGCGTATTTCGAGCCTAAAAGTTTATTTCAAGCCTACAAGCTTTATTCGAGCCTGAAAGCTTATTTCAAGCCTACAAGCTTATTTTGTGCCTGAAAGCTTATTTCAAGCATAGAAGCTTATTTCGAGCCAACAAGCTTATTTCAAGCCTACAAGCTTATTTCGAGCCTAAAAAGTTTATTTCAAGCCTACAAGTTTATTTCGAGCCTGAAAGCTTATTTCAAGCCTAGAAGCTTATTTTGAGCCTAAAAAGCTTATTTCAAGCCTACAAGCATATTTCGAGCCTGAAAGCTTATTTCAAGCCTAGAAGCTTATTTCGAGCCTTAAAAGCTTATTTCAAGCCTACAAGCTTATTTCGACCCTGAAAGCTTATTTCGTGCCTACAAGCTCATTTCGAGGCTAAAAAGCTTATTTCAAGCCTAAAAGCTTATTTCGAGCCTGGAAGCTTATTTCGAGCCTGGAAGCTTATTTCGAGCCTACAAGCTTATTTCGAGCCTAATAGCTTATTTCAAGCATAAAAGCCTATTTCAAGCCTGGAAGCTTATTTCGACCCTGAAAGCTTATTTCGTGCCTACAAGCTTATTTCTAGCCTAAAAGTATATTTCAAGCATACAAGCTTATTTCTAGCTTGGAAGCTTATTTCGAGCCTAACAGCTTATTTTGAGCCTAAAAGCTTATTTCGAGCCTAAAAGCTTATTTCGAGCCTACAAGCTTATTTCGAGCCTGGAAGATGATTTCAAGCCTAAAAGCTTTTTTCGAGCCTAAGAGCATATTTCAAGCCTGAAAGCTTATTTCGAGCCTAAAAGCTTATTTCAAGCCTACAAGCTTATATCGAGCCTGAAAGCTTATTTCAAGCCTACAAGCTTATTTCGAGCCTAAAAACTTATTTCAAGCTTAAAATCTTGTTTCAAGAATAAAAGCTTATTTCAAGCCTACAAGCTTACTACGAGCCTGAAACATTATTTCAAGCCTAAAAGCTTATTTCAAGCCTAAGAGCATATTTCAAGCCTACAAGCTTATTCGAGCCTAAAAGCTTATTTCAAGCCTAAAAGCTTATTTCGAGCCTGGAAGCTTATTTCAAGCCTGGAAGCTTATTTCGAGCCTACAAGCTTATTTCGAGCCTAAAAGCTTTTTTCAACCATGAAAGCTTATTTCAAGCCTACAAACTTATTTCGAGCCTACAAGCTTATTCCGAGCCTACAAGCTTATTTCGAGCCTGGAAGCTTATTTCAAGCCTACAAGCTTATTTCGAGCCTAAAAGCTTATTTCAAGCCTACAAGCTTATTTCAAGCCTAAAAGCTTATTTTGAGCCTGAAAGATTATATCAAGCCTGAAAGCTTATTTCAAGCCTAAAAGCTCATTTCGAGCCGGAAAGCTTATTTCAAGCCTAGAAGCTTATTTCAAGCTTGGGAGCTTATTTCTAGCCTAAAAGCTTATTTCAAGCCTACAAGCTTATTTCGAGCCTAAAAGCTTATTTCAAGCCTAAAAGCTTATTTCAAGCCTACATGCTTGTTTCAAGCCTAAAAGCTTATTTCAAGCCTAGAAGCTTATTTTGAGCCTAGAAGCTTATTTCGAGCCTAAAAGCTTATATCAAGCCTGAAAGCTTATTTCAAGCCTAAAAGCTCATTTCGAGCCGGAAAGCTTATTTCAAGCCTAGAAGCTTATTTCGAGCTTGGGAGCTTATTTCAAGCCTAAAAGGTTATTTCTAGCCTAAAAGCTTATTTCAACCCTAGAACCTTATTTCAAGCCTGGAAGCTTATTTCGAGCCTACAAGCTTATTTCCAGCCTAAAAGATTATTTCAACCCTGAAAGATTATTCCAAACCTACAAGCTTATTTCGAGAGTACAAGATTATTTCGAGCCTAAAAGCTTATTTTAAGACTAAAAGCTTATTTCAAGCCTGGAAGCTTATTTCAAGCCTATAAGCTTATTTTGAGCCTAAAAGCTTATTTCAAGCCTAAAAGCTTATTTCAAGCCTACATGCTTATTTCGAGCCTAAAAGCTTATTTCAAGCCTGAAAACTTATTTCAAGCCTAAAAGCTTATTTCAAGCCTACAAGCTTATTTCGAGCCTAAAAGCTTATTTCAAGCCTGAAAGCTTATTTCATGCCTACAAGCTTATTTCGAGCCTAGAAGCTAATTTCGAGCCTGAAAGCTTATTTCAAGCCTACAAGATTATTTCGAGCCTAAAAGCTTATTTCAAGCATGAAAGCTTATTTCAAGCCTACAAGCTTATTTCGAGCGTGAAAGCTTATTTCAAGCCTAAAAGCTTATTTCGAGCCTGAAAGTTTATTTCAAGCCTACGAGCTTATTTCGGGCCTGAAAGCTTATTTCAAGCCTACAAGCTTATTTCGAGCCTAAAAGCTTATTTCAAGCCTAGAAGCTTATTTCGAGCCAACAAGCTTATTTCGAGCCTTCAAGCTTATTTCGAGCCTAAAAGCTTATTTCAAGCCTAAAAGCTTATTTCAAGCCTACATGCTTATTTCAAGCCTAAAAGCTTCTTTCAAGCCTTAAAGCTTATTTCGAGCCTGTAAGCTTATTTCAAGCCTACAAGCTTATTTCAAGCCTACAAGCTTATTTCGTGCCTGAAAGCTTATTTCAAGCCTACAAGCTTATTTCGAGCCTAAAAGCTTATTTCAAGCCTAGAAGCTTATTTCGAGTCAACAAGCTTATTTCAAGCCTACAAGCTTATTTCGAGCCTAAAAGCTTATTTCAAGCCTAAAAGCTTATTTCAAGCCTACATGCTTATTTTGAGCCTAAAAGCTTATTTCAAGCCTTAAAGCTTATTTCGAGCGTGTAAGCTTATTTCAATCCTACAAGCTTATTTCAAGCCTAAAAGCTTATTTCGAACCTGAAAGCTTATTTCAAGCCTACAAGCTGAATTCGAGCCTAAAAGCTTATTTCAAGCCTAAAAGCTTGTTTCGAGCCTAAAAGCTTATTTCAAGCCTGAAAGCTTCATTCAAGCCTAAAAGCTTATTTTGAGCCGGAAAGCTTATTTCAAGCCTAGAAGCATATTTCGAACCTGAAAGCTTATTTCAAGCCTAAAACCTTATTTCGAGCCTGGAAGCTTATTTCGAGCCTATAAGCTTATTTCGAGCCTAAAAGATTATTTCAACCCTGAAAGCTTATTTCAAACCTACAAGCTTATTTTTAGCCTACAAGCTTATTTCGAGCCTAAAAGTTTATTTTAGGACTAAAAGCTTATTTCAAGCCTGGAAGCTTATTTCAAGCCTATAAGCTTATTTCGAGCCTAAAAGCTTATTTCAAGCCTAAAAGCTTATTTCAAGCCTACGTGCTTATTCCGAGCCTAAAAGCTTATTTCAAGCCTGAAAACTTATTTCAAGCCTAAAAGCTTATTTCTATCCTGAAAGCTTATTTCAAGCGTAAAAGCGTATTTCGAGCCTAAAAGTTTATTTCAAGCCTACAAGCTTTATTCGAGCCTGAAAGCTTATTTCAAGCCTACAAGCTTATTTTGTGCCTGAAAGCTTATTTCAAGCATAGAAGCTTATTTCGAGCCAACAAGCTTATTTCAAGCCTACAAGCTTATTTCGAGCCTAAAAAGTTTATTTCAAGCCTACAAGTTTATTTCGAGCCTGAAAGCTTATTCAAGCCTAGAAGCTTATTTTGAGCCTAAAAAGCTTATTTCAAGCCTACAAGCTTATTTCGAGCCTGAAAGCTTATTTCAAGCCTAGAAGCTTATTTCGAGCCTTAAAAGCTTATTTCAAGCCTACAAGCTTATTTCGACCCTGAAAGCTTATTTCGTGCCTACAAGCTCATTTCGAGGCTAAAAAGCTTATTTCAAGCCTAAAAGCTTATTTCGAGCCTGGAAGCTTATTTCGAGCCTGGAAGCTTATTTCGAGCCTACAAGCTTATTTCGAGCCTAATAGCTTATTTCAAGCATAAAAGCCTATTTCAAGCCTGGAAGCTTATTTCGACCCTGAAAGCTTATTTCGTGCCTACAAGCTTATTTCGAGCCTAAAAGTATATTTCAAGCATACAAGCTTATTTCTAGCTTGGAAGCTTATTTCGAGCCTAACAGCTTATTTTGAGCCTAAAAGCTTATTTCGAGCCTAAAAGCTTATTTCGAGCCTACAAGCTTATTTCAAGCCTACAAGCTTATTTCGAGCCTAAAAACTTATTTCAAGCTTAAAATCTTGTTTCAAGAATAAAAGCTTATTTCAAGCCTACAAGCTTACTACGAGCCTGAAACATTATTTCAAGCCTAAAAGCTTATTTCAAGCCTAAGAGCATATTTCAAGCCTACAAGATTATTCGAGCCTAAAAGCTTATTTCAAGCCTAAAAGCTTATTTCGAGCCTGGAAGCTTATTTCAAGCCTGGAAGCTTATTTCGAGCCTACAAGCTTATTTCGAGCCTAAAAGCTTTTTTCAACCATGAAAGCTTATTTCAAGCCTACAAACTTATTTCGAGCCTACAAGCTTATTCCGAGCCTACAAGCTTATTTCGAGCCTGGAAGCTTATTTCAAGCCTACAAGCTTATTTCGAGCCTAAAAGCTTATTTCAAGCCTACAAGCTTATTTCAAGCCTAAAAGCTTATTTTGAGCCTGAAAGCTTATTTCAAGCCTAAAAGCTTATTTCAAGCCTACATGCTTATTTCAAGCCTAAAAGCTTCTTTCAAGCCTTAAAGCTTATTTCGAGCCTGTAAGCTTATTTCAAGCCTACAAGCTTATTTCAAGCCTAAAAGCTTATTTCGAACCTGAAAGCTTATTTCAATCCTACAAACTTATTTCGAGCCTAAAAGCTTATTTCAAGCCTAGAAGAATATTTCGAGCCTAAAAGCTTATTTCAAGCCTGAAAACTTATTTCAAGCCTGAAAACTTATTTCGAGCCTGAAAGCTTATTTCAAGCCTACAAGCTTATTTTGAGCCTGGAAGTTTTTTTCGACCCTAGAAGCTTATTTCGAGCCTAAAAGATTATTTAAACCCTGAAAGCTTATTTTGAGACTAAAAGCTTATTTCGAGCCTGGAGGCTTATTTCAAGCCTATAAGCTTATTTCGAGCCTAAAAGCTTATTTCAAGCCTAAAAGCTTACTTCAAGCCTACATGCTTATTTCGAGCCTAAAAGCTTATTTCAAGCCTGAAAGCTTATTTCCAGCCTACAAGCTTATTTCGAGCCTAAAAGCTTATTTCGAGCCTAAAAGCTTATTTCGAGCCTGAAAGCTTATTTCATGCCTACAAGCTTATTTCGAACCTAAAAGCTTATTTCGAGCCTGAAAGCTTATTTCAAGCCTACAAGCTTATTTCGAGCCTAAAAGCTTATTTCAAGCCTGAAAGCTTATTTCAAGCCTACAAGTTTATTTCGAGCGTGAAAGTTTATTTCAAACCTAAAAGCTTATTTTGAGCCTAAAAGCTTATTTCAAGCCTACAAGCTTATTTCGAGCCTAAAAGCTTATTTCAAGCATAGAAGCTTATTTCAAGCTTAAAGGCTTATTTCAAGCATAGAAGCTTATTTCAAGCCTAAAAGCTTATTTCGAGCCTGAAAGCTTATTTCAAGCCTACAAGCTTATTTCGAGTCTAAAAAGCTTATTTCAAGCCTACAAGTTTATTTTGAGCCTGAAAGCTTATTTTAAGCCTACAAGCTTAT
Source organism: Palaemon carinicauda (assembly GCF_036898095.1). Taxonomy (NCBI): domain Eukaryota; kingdom Metazoa; phylum Arthropoda; class Malacostraca; order Decapoda; family Palaemonidae; genus Palaemon; species Palaemon carinicauda. The sequence continues at coordinate 5,502,784 of NC_090767.1, forward strand.
TTCAAGCCTAAAAAGCTTATTTCAAGCCTACAAGCTTATTTCGACCCTGAAAGCTTATTTCAAGCCTACAAGCTTATTTCGAGCATTAAAAGCTTATTTCAAGCCTACAAGCTTATTTCGACCCTGAAAGCTTATTTCGAGCCTAAAAGCTTATTTCGAGGCTAAAAAGCTTATTTCAAGCCAAAAAGCTTTTTTCGAGCCTGGAAGCTTATTTCGAGCCTACAAGCTTATTTCAAGCCCAATAGCTTATTTCAAGCCTAAAAGCGTATTTCAAGCCTGGAAGCTTATTTCGAGCCTACAAGCTTATTTCGAGCCTACAAGCTTATTTCGAGCCTAAAAGCTTATTTCAAGCATACAAGCTTATTTCGAGCCTGGAAGCTTATTTCGAGCCTAACAGCTTATTTCGAGCCTGAAAGATTATTTCGAGCCTAAAATCTTATTTCATACCTAAAAGCTTATTTCAAGCCTAAAAGCTTATATCGAGCCTAAAATCTTATTTCAAGCCTAGAAGCTTATCTCGAGCCTGAAAGCTGATTTCAAGCCTAAAAGCTTATATCGAGTCTAAGAGCATATTTCAAGCCTGAAAGCTTACTTCAAGCCTTAAAGCTTATTTCGAGCCTGGAAGCTTATTTCGAGCCTGCTAGCTTATTTTGAGCCCAAAAGCTTATTTCAACCCTGAAAGCTTATTTCAAGCCTACAAGCTTATTTGAAGCCTAAAAGCTTATTTCGAGCCTGAAAGCTTATTTCAAGCCTAAAAGCTTATTTCGAGCCTAAAAGCTTATTTCAAGCAATAAAGCTTATTTCGAGCTTGAAAGCTTATTTCAAGCCTACAAGCTTATTTCGAGCCTAAAAGCTTATTTCAAGCTTAAAAGCTTATTTCAAACCTAAAAGCTTATTTCGAGTCTGGAAGCTTATTTCAAGCCTACAAGCTTATTTTGAGCCTAAAAGCTTATTTCAAGCCTGAAAGCTTATTTCAAGCCTAAAAGCTTATTTCGAGCCTAAAAGTTTATTTCAAGCCTACAAGCTTGTTTCGAGCCTGAAAGCTTATTTCAAGCGTACAAGCTTATTTCGTGCCTAAAAGTTTATTTCAAGCCTACAAGCTTATTTTTAGCCTGAAAGCTTATTCCGAGCCTACAAGCTTATTTCGAGCCTGGAAGCTTATTTCGAGCCTGGAAGCTTATTTCAAGCTTGCTAGCTTATTTTGAGCCCAAAAGCTTATTTCAACCCTGAAAGCTTATTTCAAGCCTATAAGCTTATTTCAAGCCTAAAAGCTTATTTCGAGCCTAAAAGCTTATTTCAAGCAAAAAAGCTTATTTCGAGCCTAAAAGCTTATTTTGAGCCTACAAGCTTATTTCGAGCCTAAAAGCTTATTTCAAGCAAAAAAGCTTATTTCGAACTTGAAAGCTTATTTCAAGCCTACAAGCTTATTTCGAGCCTAAAAGCTATTTTCAAGCTTAAATGCTTATTTCGAGCCTAAAAGCTTATTTCAAGCCTACAAGCTTATTTCGAGCCTAAAAGCTTATTTCAAACCTAAAAGCTTATTTCGAGTCTGAAATCTTATTTCAAGCCTACAAGCTTATTTTGAGCCTAAAAGCTTATTTCAAGCCTGAAAGCTTATTTCAAGCCTAAAAGCTTATTTCGAGCCTAAAAGTTTATTTCAAGCGTACAAGCTTATTTCGAGCCTGAAAGCTTATTTCAAGCCTACAAGCTTATTTCGAGCCTAAAAGCTTATTTCAACCATAGAAGCTTATTTCAAGCCAACAAGCTTATTTCAAGCCTACAAGCTTATTTCGAGCCTAATAAGCTTATTTTGAAGCCTACAAGTTCATTTCGAGCCTGAAAGCTTATTTCAAGCCTAGAAGGTTATTTCGAGCCTAAAAAGCTTATTTCAAGCCTACAAGCATATTTCGAGCCTGGAAGCTTATTTCGAGCCTGGAAGCTTATTTCGAGCCTACAAGCTTATTTCGAGCCTAATAGCTTATTTCAAGCCTAAAAGCTTATTTCAAGCCTGGAAGCTTATTTCGAGCTTACAAGCTTATTTCGAACCTACAAGCTTATTTCGAGCCTAAAAGTTTATTTCAAGCATACAAGCTTATTTCGAGCCTGGAAGCTTATTTCGAGCCTAACAGCTTATTTTGAGCCTAAAAGCTTATTTCGAGCCTAAAAGCTTATTTCGAGCCTAAAAGCTTATTTCAAGCCTACAAGTTTATTTCGAGCCTGAAGGATGATTTCAAGCCTAAAAGCTAATTTCGAGCCTAAGAGCATATTTCAAGCCTGAAAGCTTATTTCGAGCCTAAAAGCCTATTTCAAGCCTACAAGCTTATATCGAGCCTGAAAGCTTATTTCAAGCCTACAAGCTTATTTCAAGCCTAAAAGCTTATTTCAAGCCTACAAGCTTATTTCGAGCCTGAAAGCTTATTTCAAACCTACAAGCTTATTTCGAGCCTAAAAGCTTATTCCAAGCCTAAAATCTTGTTTCAAGCCTAAAAGCTTATTTTAAGCCTACATGCTTATTTCGGGCCTGAAAGCTTATTTCAAGCCTAAAAGCTTATTTCGAGCCTAAGAGCATATTTCAAGCCTACAAGCTTATTCGAGCCTAAAAGCTTAATTCAAGCCTAAAAGCTTATTTCAAGCCTGGAAGCTTATTTCAAGCCTGGAAGCTTATTTCGATCCTACAAGCTTATTTCGAGCCTAAAAGCTTTTTTCAACCCTGAAAGCTTATTTCAAGCCTACAAACTTATTTCGAGCCTACAAACTTATTCCGAGCCTACAAGCTTATTTCGAGCCTGGAAGCTTATTTCGAGCCTGGAAGCTTATTTCGAGCCTGCTAGCTTATTTTGAGCCCAAAAACTTATTTCAACCTTGAAAGCTTATTTCAAGCCTATAAGCTTATTTCAAGCCTAAAAGCTTATTTCGAGCCTCAAAGCTTTTTTCAAGCAAAAAAGCTTATTTCGAGCCTAAAAGCTTATTTTGAGCCTACAAGCTTATTTCAAGCCTAAATGCTTATTTCAAGCAAAAAAGCTTATTTCGAGCTAGAAAGCTTATTTCAAGCCTACAAGCTTATTTCGAGCCTAAAAGCTTATTTCAAGCTTAAATGCTTATTTCGAGCCTAAAAGCTTATTTCAAGCCTACAAGCTTATTTCGAGCCTAAAAGCTTATTTCAAACCTAAAAGCTTATTTCGAGTCTGAAAGCTTATTTCAAGCCTACAAGCTTATTTTGAGCCTAAAAGCTTATTTCAAGCCTGAAAGCTTATTTCAAGCCTAAAAGCTTATTTCGAGCCTAAAAGTTTATTTCAAGCCTACAAGCTTATTTCGAGCCTGAAAGCTTATTTCAAGCCTACAAGCTTATTTCGAGCCTAAAAGCTTATTTCAAGCATAGAAGCTTATTTCAAGCCAACAAGCTTATTTCAAGCCTACAAGCTTATTTTGAGCCTAAAAAGCTTATTTCAAGCCTACAAGTTTATTTCGAGCCTGAAAGCTTATTTCAAGCCTAGAAGCTTATTTCGAGCCTAAAAAGCTTATTTCAAGCCTACAAGCTTATTTCGAGCCTGAAAGCTTATTTCAACCCTACAAGCTTATTTCGAGCCTTAAAAGCTTATTTCAAGCCTACAAGCTTATTTCGACCCTGAAAGCTTATTTTGTGCCTACAAGCTTATTTCGAGGCTAAAAAGCTTATTTCAAGCCTAAAAGCTTATTTCGAGCCTGGAAGCTTATTTCGAGCCTGGAAGCTCATTTCGAGCCTACAAGCTTATTTCGAGCCTAATAGCTTATTTCAAGCCTAAAAGCCTATCTCAAGCCTGGAAGCTTATTTCGAGCCTACAAGCTTATTTCGAACCTACAAGCTTATTTCGAGTCTAAAAGTTTATTTCAAGCATACAAGCTTATTTCGAGCCTGGAAGCTTATTTCGAGGGTAACAGCTTATTTTCAGCCTAAAAGCTTATTTCGAGCCTAAAAGCTTATTTCGAGCCTAAAAGCTTATTTCAAGCCTAAAAGCTTATTTCGAGCCTAAAAGCTTATTTCAAGCCTACAAGTTTATTTCGAGCCTGAAAGATGATTTCAAGCCTAAAAGCTTATTTCGAGCCTAAGAGCATATTTCAAGCCTGAAAGCTTATTTCGAGCCTAAAAGCCTATTTCAAGCCTACAAGCTTATATCGAGCCTGAAAGCTTATTTCAAGCCTACAAGCTTATTTCAAGCCTAAAAGCTTATTTCAAGCCTACAAGCTTATTTCGAACCTGAAAGCTTATTTCAAACCTACAAGCTTATTTTGAGCCTAAAAGCTTATTCCAAGCCTAAAATCTTGTTTCAAGCCTAAAAGCTTATTTCAAGCCTACAAGCTTATTTCTAGCCTGAAAGCTTATTTCAAGCCTAAAAGCTTATTTCGAGCCTAAGAGCATATTTCAAGCCTACAAGCTTATTCGAGCCTACAAGCTTATTTCGAGCCTAAAAGCTTTTTTCAACCCTGAAAGCTTATTTCAAGCCTACAAACTTATTTCGAGCCTACAAGCTTATTCCGAGCCTACAAGCTTATTTCGAGCCTGGAAGCTTATTTCAAGCCTACAAGTTTATTTCGAGCCTAAAAGCTTATTTCAAGCCTACAAGCTTATTTCAAGCCTACAAGCTTAATTCGAGCCTGAAAGCTTATTCCAAGCCTACAAGCTTATTTCGAGCCTAAAAGCTTATTTCGAGCCTAGAAGCTTATTTCTAGCCTAAAAGCTTATTTCGAGCCTAAAAGCTTATTTCAAGCCTACAAGTTTATTTCGAGCCTGAAGGATGATTTCAAGCCTAAAAGCTAATTTCGAGCCTAAAAGCTTTTTTCAACCCTGAAAGCTTATTTCAAGCCTACAAACTTATTTCGAGCCTACAAGCTTATTCCGAGCCTACAAGCTTATTTCGAGCCTGGAAGCTTATTTCAAGCCTACAAGTTTATTTCGAGCCTAAAAGCTTATTTCAAGCCTACAAGCTTATTTCAAGCCTACAAGCTTAATTCGAGCCTGAAAGCTTATTCCAAGCCTACAAGCTTATTTCGAGCCTAAAAGCTTTTTTCGAGCCTAGAAGCTTATTTCTAGCCTAAAAGCTTATATCAAGTCTGAAATCTTATTTCAAGCCTAAAAGCTCATTTCGAGCCGGAAAGCTTATTTCAAGCCTAGAAGCTTATTTCGAGCTTAGGAGCTTATTTCAAGCCTAAAAGCTTATTTCGAGCCTAAAAGCTTATTTCAAGCCTAAAACCTTATTTCAAGCCTGGAAGCTTATTTCGAGCCTACAAGCTTATTTCCAGCCTAAAAGATTATTTCAACCCTGAAAGTTTATTTCAAACCTACAAGCTTATTTCGAGAGTAAAAGCTTATTTCGAGCCTAAAAGCTTATTTCAAGACTAAAAGCTTATTTCAAGCCTGGAAGCTTATTTCAAGCCTATAAGCTTATTTCGATCCTAAAAGCTTATTTCAAGCCTAAAAGCTTATTTCAAGCCTACATGCTTATTTCGAGCCAAAAAGCTTATTTCAAGCCTGAAAACTTATTTAGAGCCTAAAAGCTTATCTCAAGCCTACAAGCTTATTTTGAGCCTAAAAGCTTATTTCGAGCATGAAAACTTATTTCATGCCTACAAGCTTATTTCGAGCCTAGAAGCTTATTTCGAGCCTGAAAGCTTATTTCAAGCCTTCAAAATTATTTCGAGCCTAAAAGCTTATTTCAAGCATGAAAGCTTATTTCAAGCCTACAAGCTTATTTCGAGCGTGAAAGCTTATTTCAAGCCTAAAAGCTTATTTCGAGCCTAAAAGTTTATTTCAAGCCTACGAGCTTATTTCGAGCCTGAAAGCTTATTTCAAGCCTACAAGCTTATTTCGAGCCTAAAAGCTTATTTCAAGCCTACGAGCTTATTTCGAGCCTGAAAGCTTATTTCAAGCCTACAAGCTTATTTCTTGCCTAAAAGCTTATTTCAAGGCTAAAAGCTTATTTCAAGCCTACATGCTTATTTCAAGCCTAAAAGCTTCTTTGAAGCCTTAACCCTGGATAGGTACGGTCTTCGGACACCCCTTTAAGGGTATACTCGGACGCGAACGACCCTGACGCCAAAAAAAATTCTTGAAAAATCAGTTTTTGCAGTAACCTCCTTTTTTCTTTTGCCAAAAAAAACTTCAATGAATGCTTAAAACAACTGTAAAGATAAATACTACTCATCTGCAGAAAAACTATTTATTATAAATATTTTAAAAATTAAGTAGAAAAAAAAGACCTGACATAAAAATTCATAAAAAAAAAGTTTATACATATATACACAAATCCTTTTAGGAATTGATTCTTGAATGTTAAGGACACATCTTGATGTATTTTGGATGAAGTCAGACCCATGGAGGTGAAGATCTGAAATGAGAAAAAAAGGGTAACTTTTTTTGGCCAAAAAAATTGTCCAAATTTCATGAATTTTTTTGGGTACCCAAATGAAATAGGAAGTGGCTAATTTTTTTAGGGAATAAACATATGTTATCCTAAAATAGAAATATGTAAAAAATCTTCATTATTTTGTAAATTACATTTATATCAGGGGCCATATCTAAAGGTAATTTTTTGAGTACTTGGAAATTTCGTAAAAAAATACATATATTTAATATATAATATGATATTTATGCAGGTAAAAATATACCAAAATATCACAAATTCTATAGGGAACAAGAATATATATAGATAGGGCAGCTTACGCTTCGGATATGTCCACAAAATGGCCGCCAACCACACTGACTCAGACTCCCTAATCTGCCACTTGAAATGTAGGAAGGGTATGTCAATTTCAAGGTGTTATTTACTAATCTAATTATTATTGGATATGCATAAAAATTGTATGGTGGGTTGCTGGATAATTGTCGATTATTTTACGACTATAAAATTAAAATTCTGACCCCAAAATTTTTTTTGAAGGGAAATAAAATCGAAAAAAAAAATGTAAAACAATATTTTAGCTAAAAAAATTTGATGATATTCAATCAAAAAAAAGTAAACAAAATTTTCCGACAAATAAACATCTAAAGGAATCATTACTCTGTGATAGTTCCTTAGTACGTAGTAATTTTGAAAGAATTGGGAAAAAACGAAAAAATGGCAATCACCGGAAAATCGAACACATACCTATATATACGCCATATCTGGCTAAAAAAAAGATAGGCATGGGTAGCCAGATCATCTAGAAACACTTTCCAACACTATAAAAATATAAGTTTTGCGACACTACTTGCCAATTCCTTACGGTAACATGACTAAGCAAAAAAATGCAAAACAAATAAAAAGGGGCACTCGTGGAAAAATGGCCATTCTAATATACGGCATTTCAGAAAAAAAAAAATTTCAGCCACGTGCTAGGCAAACCATCAAGGCATATTTTCCGACAAATAAACATATAAATGAAATATTACTCTGTGATAGTTCCTTAGTACGTAGTAATTTTGAAAGAAATGGGAAAAAACGAAAAAATGGCAATCACAGGAAAATCGAACACATACTTATATATACGCCATATCTGGCTAAAAAAAAATAGGCATGGGTAGCCAGATCATCTAGAAACACTTTCCAACACTATAAAAATATAAGTTTTGCGACACTACTTGCCAATTCCTTACGGTAACATGACTAAGCAAAAAAATGCAAAACAAATAAAAAGGGGCACTCGCGGAAAAATGCCCAACATTCTAATATACGGCATCTCAGATAAAAAAAAAAGACATGCACGTGTTAGCCCAACCATCAAGGCACACTTTCTAACACATAAACATGAAAAAAAAATCAATAATATACGGCAATTCCTTACTACGTAGTAAATTTTTACAAATATTGAAAAAAAAAAACAGAAATTGGCAACCGCAGTTAAATACCCAATATACCAATAACTACGTCGTATCTGACAAAAACAAAATCACGCATGGGTAGCCAGATCATCTAGACACACTTTCCAACATTAAAAAAGCAAAAGTTTTACGACACTATTTCGCAATATCTTACGGAAAAATGACTTGGCAAAAAAATTTAAAAAAATTAAAAAGGGACACTTGCGGTAAAATGCCCGACATTCTAATATACGACATCTCAGATAAAAAAAAAGACATGCACGTGTTAGCCCAACCATCAAGGCACACTTTCTAACACATAAACATGAAAAAAAAATGAATAATATACGGCAATTCCTTACTACGTAGTAATTTTTACAAATATTGAAAAAAAAACAGAAATTGGTAACCGCAGTTAAATACCCAATATACCAATAACTACGTCGTATCTGACAAAAACAAAGTCATGCATGGGTAGCCAGATCATCTAGACACACTTTCCAACACTAAACAAGCAAAAGTTTTACGACACTATTTGGCAATATCTTACGGAAAAATGACTTGGCAAAAAAATGAAAAAAAATGAAAAAGGGGCACTCGCGGTAAAATGGTCCTCGTGGTGATGAACGACATTTTAACTAAAAAAAAAAACATGCACATGGTAGCCAAACAATCCACCAAGACTTTCCACAACTGATAACCTATACAAGTTGCACCATTCTACGACAATTTCATAATACGTAATAACTTTGATAAGTATGCAAACAACCTCAGAAGGGTAAACTCGGACGCGAACGACCCCGACGCGTCTCAGAAATCGGGGAAGGAGTACAGCTACAGCAATGCACATCTGGACACTACTAGAGCGTGTAGGGGAGACACCTCCTGCAGGTCGATCACCCACAAATTCAGTCACAGGGGTGAGTCACGTGAGAAAAACCTGTTTTTTTTTGACGCTCAGGGTCGCAAACGACCCACTGTACCTATCCAGGGTTAAAGCTTATTTCGAACCTGAAAGCTTATTTCAATCCTACAAGCTTATTTCGAGCCTAAAAGTTTATTTCAAGCCTAGAAGCTTATTTCAAGCCTAAAAGCTTATTTCAAGCCTGAAAGCTTATCTCAATCCTACAAGCTTATTTCGAGCCTAAAAGCTTATTTCAAGCCTAGAAGCTTATTTCAAGCCTAAAAGCTTATTTCGAGCCTAAAAGCTTATTTCAAGCCTAAAACCTTATTTCGAGCCTGGAAGCTTATTTCGAGCCTAGAAGCTTATTTCGATCCTAAAAGATTATTTCAACCCTTAAAGCTTATTTTGAGACTAAAGGCTTATTTCGAGCCTGAAAGCTTATTTCAAGCCTATAAGCTTATTTCGAGCCTAAAAGCTTATTTCAAGCCTAAAAGCTTATTTCGAGCCTACATGCTTATTTTGAGCCTAAAAGCTTCTTTCAAGCCTGAAAACTTATTTCAAGCCTGAAAGCTTATTTAAAGCCTACAAGCTTATTTCGAGCCTAAAAGCTTATTTCGAGCCTAAAAGCTTATCTCGAGCCTGAAAGCTTATTTCATGCCTACAAGCTTATTTTGAACCTAAAAGCTTATTTCGAGCCTGAAAGCTCATTTCAAGCCTACAAGCTTATTTCGAGCCTAAAAGCTTATTTCAAGCCTGAAAGCTTATTTCAAGCCTACAAGCTTATTTCGAACATGAAAGCTTATTTCAAGCATAGAAGCTTATTTCGAGCCAACAAGCTTATTTCAAGCCTACAAGCTTATTTCGAGCCTAAAAAGCTTATTTCAAGCCTATAAGTTTATTTTGAGCCTGAAAGCTTATTTCAAGCCTACAAGCTTATTTCGAGCCTAAAAAGCTTATTTCAAGCCTACAAGCTTATTTCGAGCCTGAAAGCTTATTTCAAGCTTACAAGCTTATTTCGAGCCTTAAAAGCTTATTTCAAGCCTAAAAGCTTATTTCGACACTGAAAGCTTATTTCGAGCCTACAAGCTTATTTCGAGGCTAAAAAGCTTATTTCAAGCCTAAAAGCTTATTTCGAGCCTGGAAGATTATTTCGAGCCTACAAGCTTATTTCGAGCCTAATAGCTTATTTAAAGCCTAAAAGCGTATTTCAAGCCTGGAAGTTTATTTCGAGCCTACAAGCTTATTTCGAGCCTACAAGCTTATTTCAAGCCTAAAAGCTTATTTCAAGTATACAAGCTTATTTCGAGCCTGGAAGCTTATTTCGAGCCTAACAGCTTATTTCGAGCTTGAAAGATTATTTCGAGCCTACAAGCTTATTTCGAGCCTAAAAGCTTATTTCAAGCCTAAAAGCTTATTTCAAGCCTAAAATCTTATTTCGAGCCTGAAAGATTATTTCAAGCCGGAAAGCTTATTTCAAACCTAAAAGCTTATTTCGAGCCTGAGAGCTTATTTCAAGAATAAAAGCTTATTTCGAACCTAAAGGCTTATTACAAGCCTAAAAGATTATTATCAGCCTGAAAGCTTATTTCAAGCGTACAAGCTTATTTCGAGCCTAAAAGCTTATTTCGAGCCTGAAAGCTTACTTCAAGCCTACAAGCTTCTTTCAAGCCTAAAAGCTTCTTTCAAGCCTAAAAGCTTATTTCGAGCCTGAAAACTTATTTCAAGCCTACGAGCTTATTTCGAGCCTAGAAGCTTATTTCAAGCCTAAAAGCTTATTTCAAGCCTGAAAGCTTATTTCAACCCTAAAAGCTTATTTCGAGCCTAAAAGCTTATTTCGAGCCTAAAAGCTTGTTTCAAGCCTACAAGCTTATTTCGAGGATAAAAGCTTATTTCAAGCCTGAAAGCTTATTTCGAGCCAGAAAGCTTATTCCAAGCCTAAAAGCTTATTTCGAGACTGAAAGCTTATTTCGAGCCTTAGAGCTTATTTCAAGCCTACAAGCTTATTTCGAGCCTGAAAGCTTATTTCAAACCTACAAGCTTATTTCAAGCCTAAAAGCTTTTTTCAAGCCTACAAGCTTATTTCGAGCCTTAAAGCTCATTTCAAGCCTACAAACTTACTTCGAGCCTGAAAGATTATTTCAAGCCTAAAAGCTTATTTCGAGCTTAAGAGCATATTTCAAGCATACAAGCTTATTCGAGCCTGAAAGGTTATTTCAAGCCTACAAGCTTATTTCGAGCCTACAAGCTTACTTCGAGCCTAAAACCTTTTTTCAACCCTGAAAGCTTATTTCAAGCCTACAAACTTATTTCGAGCCTACAAGCTTATTTCGAGCCTACAAGCTTATTTCGAGCCTGGAAGCTTATTTCAAGCCTACAAGCTTATTTCGAGCCTAAAAGCTTATTTCAAGCCTACAAGCTTATTTCAAGTCTAAAAGCTTATTTCGAGCCAGAAAGCTTATTCCAAGCCTACAAGCTTATTTCAAGCCTAAAAGCTTATTTCAAGCCTAGAAGCTTATTTCGAGCCTAAAAGCTTATTTCAAGCCTGAAAGCTTATTTCAAGCCTGGGAGCTTATTTCAAGCCTAAAAGGTTATTTCGAGCCTAAAACCTTATTTCAAGCCTAAAACCTCATTTCGAGCCTGAAAGCTTATTTCGAGCCTACAAGCTTATTTCGAGCCTAAAAGATTATTTCAACCTTGAAAGCTTATTCCAAACCTACAAGCTTATTTCGAGCCTACAAGCTTATTTCGAGCCTAAAAGCTTATTTCAAGACTAAAAGCTTATTTCAAGCCTGGAAGCTTATTTCAAGCCTATAAGCTTATTTCGAGCCTAGAAGCTTATTTCATGCCTGAAAACTTATTTCAAGCCTAAAAGCTTATTTAAAGCCTACAAGCTTATTTCGAGCCTAAAAGCTTATTTCGAGCCTGAAAACTTATTTCATGCGTACAAGCTTATTTTGAGCCTAGAAGCTTATTTCGAGCCTAAAAGCATATTTCAAGACTAAAAGCTTATTTCGAGCCTGAAAGTTTATTTCAAGCCTACAAGATTATTTCGAACCTAAAAGCTTATTTCAAGCCTGAAAGCTTATTTCAAGCTTACAAGCTTATTTCGAACTTGAAAGCTTATTTCAAGCCTGAAAACTTATTTCAAGCCTAAAAGCTTATTTCAAGCCTACAAGCTTATTTCGAGCCTAAAAGCTTATTTCGAGACTGAAAGCTTATTTCATGTGTACAAGCTTATTTCGAGCCTAGAAGCTTATTTCGAGCCTGAGAGCTTATTTCAAGCCTACAAGATTATTTCAAGCCTAAAAGCTTATTTCAAGCCTGAAAGCTTATTTCAAGCCTACAAGCTTATTTTGAGCGTGAAAGCTTATTTCAAGCCTAAAAGCTTATTTCGAGCCTAAAAGTTTATTTCAAGCCTACAAGCTTATTTCAAGCCTGAAAGCTTATTTCAAGCCTACAAGCTTATTTCGAGCCTAAATGCTTATTTCAAGCCTAGAAGCTCATTTCGAGCCAACAAGCTTATTTCAAGCCTACAAGCTTATTTCAAGCCTAAAAGCTTATTTCAAGCCTAAAAGCTTATTTCAAGGCTACAAGATTATTTCGAGCCTAAAAGCTTATTTCAAGCCTTAAAGCTTATTTCGAGTCTGTAAGCTTATTTCAAGCCTACAAGCTTATTTCAAGCCTAAAAGCTTATTTCGAACCGGAAAGCTTATTTCAAGCCTACAAGCTTAATTCGAGCCTAAAAGCTTATTTCAAGCCTAGAAGCTTGTTTCGAGCCTAAAAGCTTATTTCAAGCCTGAAAGCTTATTTCAAGCCTAAAAGCTTATTTCGAGCCGGAAAGCTTATTTCAAGCCTAGAAGCATATTTCGAGCCTGGGATCTTATTTCAAGCCTAAAAGCTTATTTTGAGCCTAAAAGCTTATTTCAAGCCTAAAACCTTATTTCGAGCCTGGAAGCTTATTTCGAGCCTAGAAGCTTATTTCGAGACTAAAAGAATATTTCAACCCTTAAATCTTATTTCAAACCTACAAGCTTATTCCGAGCCTACAAGCTTATTTCGAGCCTAAAAGCTTATTTCAGGACTAAAAGCTTATTTTGAGCCTGGAAGCTTATTTCAAGCCTATAAGCATATTTCGAGCCTAAAAGCTTATTTCAAGCCAAAAAGCTTATTTCAAGCCTACATGCTTATTTCGAGCCTAAAAGCTTATTTCAAGCCTGAAAACTTATTTCAAGCCTAAATGCTTATTTCAAGCCTAAAAGCTTATTCCGAGCCTAAAAGCTTATTTCGAGCCTAAAATTTATTTCGAGCCTGAAAGCTTATTTCATGCCTACAAGCTTATTTCGAACCTAAAAGCTTATTTCGAGTCTGAAAGCTTATTTCGAGCCTAAAAGCTTATTTTGAGCCTAAAAGCTTATTTCAAGCCTGAAAGCTTATTTCAAGCCTAAAACCTTATTTTGAGCCTACAATATTATTTAGAGCGTGAAAGATTATTTCAAGCCTAAAAGCTTATTTCGAGCCTGAAAGTTTATTTCAAGCGTACGAGCTTATTTCGAGCCTGAAAGCTTATTTCAAGCCTACGAGCTTATTTCGAGCCTAAAAGCTTATTTCGAGCCTAGAAGCTTATTTCGAGCCAACAAGCTTATTTTAAGCCTACAAGCTTATTTCGAGCCTAAAAGCTTATTTCAAGCCTAAAAGCTTATTTCAAGCCTACATGCTTATTTCAAGCCTAAAAGCTTCTTTCAAGCCTTAAAGCTTATTTCGAGCCTGTAAGCTTATTTCAAGCCTACAAGCTTATTTCAAGCCTAAAAGCTTATTTCAAACCTGAAAGCTTATTTCAATCCTACAAGCTTATTATCGAGCCTAAAAGCTTATTTCAAGCCTAGAAGCTTATTTCAAGCCTAAAAGCTTCTTTCAAGCCTGAAAGCTTATTTCAAGCCTAAAAGCTTATTTCGAGCTGGAAAGCTTATTTCAAGCCTAGAAGCATATTTCGAGCCTGGGAGCTTATTTCAAGCCTAAAAGCTTATTTCGAGCCTAAAAGCTTATTTCAAGCCTAAAACCTTATTTCGAGCCTGGAAGCTTATTTCGAGCCTAGAAGCTTATTTCGAGCCTAAAAGATTATTTCAACCCTGAAAGCTTATTTTAAGACTAAAAGCATATTTCGAGCCTGGAGGCTTATTTCAAGCCTATAAGCTTATTTCGAGCCTAAAAGCTTATTTCAAGCATAGAAGCTTATTTCGAGCCAACAAGCTTATTTCAAGCCTACAAGCTTATTTCGAGCCTAAAAACTTATTTTTAGCCAACAAGTTTATTTTGAGTCTGAAAGCTTATTTAAAGGCTACAAGCTCATTTCGAGCCTAAAATGCTTATTTCAAGCCTACAAGCTTATTTCGAGCCTGAAAGCTTATTTCAAGCCTACAAGCTTATTTCGAGCCTTAAAAGCTTATTTCAAGCCTACGAGCTTATTTCGACCCTGAAAGCTTATTTCGAGCCTACAAGCTTATTTCGAGGCTAAAAAGCTTATTTCAAGCCTAAAAGCTTATTTCGAGCCTGGAATCTTATTTCGAGCCTACAAGCTTATTTCGAGCCTAATAGCTTATTTCAAGCCTAAAAGCGTATTTCAAGCATGGAAGCTTATTTCGAGCCTACAAGCTTTTTTCGAGCCTACAAGCTTATTTCGAGCCTAAAAGCTTATTTCAAGCATACAAGCTTATTTCGAGCCTGGAAGCTTATTTCGAGCCTAACAGCTTATTTCGAGCCTGAAAGATCATTTCGAGCCTACAAGCTTATTTCGAACCTAAAAGCTTATTTCAAGCCTAAAAGCTTATTTCGAACCTAAAGGCTTATTTCGAGCCTAAAAGCTTATTTCAAGAATAAAAGCTTATTTCGAACCTAAAGTCTTATTTCGAGCCTAAAAGCTTATTACAAGCCTAAAAGATTATTTTTAGCCTGAAAGCTTATTTCAAGCGTAAAAGCTTATTTCGAGCCTAAAAGCTTATTTCGAGCCTGAAAGCTTACTTCAAGCCTACAAGCTTCTTTCAAGCCTAAAAGCTTCTTTCAAGCCTAAAAGCTTCTTTCAAGCCTAAAAGCTTATTTGAGCCTGAAAACTTATTTCAAGCCTACGAGCTTATTTCGAGCCTAAAAGCTTATTTCGAGCCTGAAAGCTTACTTCAAGCCTACAAGCTTCTTTCAAGCCTAAAAGCTTCTTTCAAGCCTAAAAGCTTATTTGAGCCTGAAAACTTATTTCAAGCCTACGAGCTTATTTCGAGCCTAGAAGCTTATTTCAAGCCTAAAAGCTTATTTCAAGCCTGAAAGCTTATTTCAACCCGAAAAGCCTATTTCGAGCCTAAAAGCTTATTTCGAGCCTAAAAGCTTATTTCAAGCCTAAAAGCTTATTTCGAGGATAAAAGCTTATTTCAAGCCTGAAAGCTGATTTCGAGCCTGAAAGCTTATTTCAAGCCTAAAAGCTTATTTCAGGACTAAAAGCTTATTTCGAGCCTTAGAGCTTATTTCAAGCCTACAAGCTTATTTCGAGCCTGAAAGCTTATTTCAAACCTGCAAGCTTATTCCGAGCCTAAAAGCTTTTTTCAAGCCTACAAGCTTATTTCGAGCCTTGAAGTTTATTTCAAACCTACAAGCTTATTTCGAGCCTAAAAGCATATTTCAAGCCTAAAATCTTGTTTCAAGCCGGAAAGCTCATTTCAAGCCTACAAACATATTTCGAGCCTGGAAGCTTATTTTAAGCCTAAAAACTTATTCGAGCCTGAGAGCTTATTTCAAGCCTACAAGCTTATTTCGAGCCTGGAAGCTTATTTCAAGCCTACAAGCTTATTTCGAGCCTACAAGCTTACTTCAAGCCTGAAAGCTTTTTCAACCCTGAAAGCTTATTTCAAGCCTACAAGCTTATTTCGAGACTAAAAGCTTATTTCAAGCCTACAAGCTTATTTCAATCCTAAAAGCTTATTTCGAGCCTGTAAGCTTATTCCAAGCCTACAAGCTTATTTAGAGCCTAAAAGCTTATTTCAAGCCTAAAAGCTTATTTCCAGCCTAAAAGCTTATTTCAAGCCTAGAAGCTTATTTCAAGCCTGAAAGCTTATTTCAAGCCTAAAAGCTTATTTCAAGCCTACATGCTTATTTCGAGCCTAAAAGCTTATTTCATGCCTTAAAGCTTATTTCAAGCCTAAAAGCTTATTTCGAGCCTAAAAGCTTATTTCAAGCCTACAAGCTTATTTCGAGCCTTAAAGCTTATTTCAAGCCTGAAAACTTATTTCAAGCCTAAAAGCTTATTTCACGCCTACAAGCTTATTTCGAGCCTAAAAGCTTATTTCAAGCCTGAATACTTATTTCAAGCCTAAAAGCTTATTTCAAGCCTACAAGCTTATTTCGAGCCTAGAAGCTTATTTCGAGCCTGAAAGTTTATTTCAAGCCTACAAGAATATTTCGAGCCTAAAAGCTTATTTCAAGCCTGAAAGCTTATTTCAAGCCTACAAGCTTATTTCGAGCGTGAAAGCTTATTTCAAGCCTGAAAACTTATTTCAAGCCTAAAAGCTTATTTCAAGCCTACAAGCTTATTTCGAGCCTAAAAGCTTATTTCGAGCCTGAAAGCTTATTTCATGCGTACAAGCTTATTTCGAGCCTAAGAGCTTATTTCGAGCCTGAAAGTTATTTCAAGCCTACAAGCTTAATTTCGAGCCTAAAAGTTATTTCAGCCTGAAAGCTTATTTCAAGCCTACAAGCTTATTTGGAGCGTGAAAGCTTATTTCAAGCCTAAAAGCTTATTTCGAGCCTAAAAGTTATTTCAAGCCTACAAGCTTATTTCGAGCCTAAAAGCTTATTTCAAGCCTACAAGCTTATTTCGAGCCTAAAAGCTTATTTTAAGCCTAGAAGCTTATTTCGAGCCAACAGCTTATTTCAAGCCTACAAGCTTATTTCGAGCCTAAAAGCTTATTTCAAGCCTTAAAGCTTATTTCAAGCCTACATGCTTATTTCGAGCCTAAAAGCTTATTGCAAGCCTTAAAGCTTATTTCGAGCCTGTAAGCTTATTTCAAGCCTACAAGCTTATTTCAAGCCTAAAAGCTTATTTCGAACCGGAAAGCTTATTTCAAGCCTACAAGCTTATTCGAGCCTAAAAGCTTATTTCAAGCCTAGAAGCTTATTTCGAGCCTAAAAGCTTATTTCAAGCCTGAAAGCTTATTTCAAGCCTTAAAGCTTATTTCGAGCCTAAAGCTTATTTCAACCTAGAGCTTATTTCGAGCCTAGCTTATTTCAAGCCTAAAAGCTTATTTCGAGCCTAAAAGCTTATTTCAAGCCTAAAACTTATTTCGAGCCTGGAAGCTTATTTCGAGCCTAGAATCTTATTTCGAGCCTAAAAGCTTATTTCAACCTTAAAGCTTATTTCAAACCTACAAGCTTATTCGAGCCTAAAGCTTATTTCGAGCCTAAAAGCTTATTTTAGGACTAAAAGCTTATTTTGAGCCTGGAAGCTTATTTCAAGCCTTTAAGCTTATTTCGAGCCTAAAAGCTTATTTCAAGCCTAAAAGCTTATTTCAAGCCTACATGCTTATTTCGAGCCTAAAAGCTTATTTCAAGCCTGAAAACTTATTTCAAGCCTAAAAGCTTATTTCAAGCCTAAAAGCTTATTTCGAGCCTAAAAGCTTATTTCGAGCCTAAAAGCTTATTTCGAGCCTAAAGCTTATTTCAAGCCTACAAGCTTATTTCGAACCTAAAAGCTTATTTCGAGCCTGAAAGCTTATTTCAAGCGTACAAGCTTATTTTGAGCCCAAAAGCTTATTTCAAGCCTGAAGCTTATTTCAAGCCTAAAAGCTTATTTCGAGCCTAAAAGCTTATTTCAAGCCTACAAGCTTATTTCGAGCCTGAAAGCTTATTTCAAGCCTACAAGCTTATTTCAAGCCTAAAAGCTTATTTCAAGCCTAGAAGCTTATTTCGAGCCAACAAGCTTATTTCAAGCCTACAAGCTTATTTCGAGCCTAAAAAGCTTATTTCAAGCCTACAAGTTTATTTCGAGCCTGGAAGCTTATTTCAAGCCTACAAGCTTATTTCGAGCCTAAAAGTTTATTTTAAGCGTACAAGCTTATTTCGAGCCTGGAAGCTATATCGAGCCTAACAGCTTATTTTGAGCCTAAAAGCTTATCTCGAGCCTACAAGCTTATTTCGAGCCTAAAAGCTTATTTCAAGCCTAAAAGCTTATTTCAAGCCTAAAAGCTTATTTCAAGCCTACAAGCTTATTTCGAGCCTGAAAGATGATTTCAAGCCTAAAAGCTTATTTCGAGCCTGAGAGCATATTTCAAGCCTGAAAGCTTATTTTGAGACTAAAAGCTTATTTCAAGCCTACAAGCTTATATCGAGCCTGAAAGCTTATTTCAAGCCTACAAGCTTATTTCGAGCCTAAAAGCTTATTTCAAGCCTTAAAGCTTATTTCGAGCCTACAAGCTTATTTCGAGCCTAAAAGCTTATTTCAAGACTAAAAGCTTATTTCAAGCCTGGAAGCTTATTTCAAGCCTATAAGGTTATTTCGAGCCTAAAAGCTTATTTCAAGCCTGAAAACTTATTTCAAGCCTAAAAGCTTATTTAAAGCCTACAAGCTTATTTCGAGCCTAAAAGCTTATTTCGAGCCTGAAAGCTTATTTCATGTGTACAAGCTTACTTCGAGCCTAGAAGCTTATTTCGAGCCTGAAAGCTTATTTCAAGCCTACAAGATTATTTCAAGCCTAAAAGCTTATTTCAAGCCTGGAAGCTTATTTCAAGCCTAAAAGCTTATTTTGAGCGTGAAAGCTTATTTCAAGCCTAAAAGGTTATTTCGAGCCTAAAAGTTTATTTCAAGCCTACAAGCTTATTTCAAGCCTGAAAGCTTATTTCAAGCCTACAAGCTTATTTCGAGCCTAAATGCTTATTTCAAGCCTAGAAGCTCATTTCGAGCCAACAAGCTTATTTCAAGCCTACAAGCTTATTTCAAGCCTAAAAGCTTATTTCAAGCCTAAAAGCTTATTTCAAGCCTACAAGCTTATTTCGAGCCTAAAAGCTTATTTCAAGCCTTAAAGCTTATTATGTGTCTGTAAGCTTATTTCAAGCCTACAAGCTTATTTCAAGCCTAAAAGCTTATTTCGAACCGGAAAGCTTATTTCAAGCCTACAAGCTTAATTCGAGCCTAAAAGCTTATTTCAAGCCTAAAGCTTGTTTCGAGCCTAAAAGCTTATTTCAAGCCTGAAAGTTTATTTCAAGCCTAAAAGCTTATTTCGAGCCGGAAAGCTTATTTCAAGCCTAAAAGCATATTTCGAGCCTGGGATCTTATTTCAAGCCTAAAAGCTTATTTTGAGCCTAAAAGCTTATTTCAAGCCTAAAACCTTATTTCGAGCCTGGAAGCTTATTTCGAGCCTAGAAGCTTATTTCGAGCCTAAAAGAATATTTCAACCCTTAAAGCTTATTTCAAACCTACAAGCTTATTCCGAGCCTACAATCTTATTTCGAGCCTAAAAGCTTATTTCAGGACTAAAAGCTTATTTTGAGCCTGGAAGCTTATTTCAAGCCTATAAGCATATTTCGAGCCTACAAGCTTATTTCGAGGCTAAAAAGCTTATTTCAAGCCTAAAAGCTTATTTCGAGCCTGGAATCTTATTTCGAGCCTACAAGCTTATTTCGAGCCTAATAGCTTATTTCAAGCCTAAAAGCGTATTTCAAGCATGAAAGCTTATTTCGAGCCTACAAGCTTTTTTCGAGCCTACAAGCTTATTTCGAGCCTAAAAGCTTATTTCAAGCATACAAGCTTATTTCGAGCCTGGAAGCTTATTTCGAGCCTAACAGCTTATTTCGAGCCTGAAAGATCATTTCGAGCCTACAAGCTTATTTCGAACCTAAAAGCTTATTTCAAGCCTAAAAGCTTATTTCGAACCTAAAGGCTTATTTCGAGCCTAAAAGCTTATTTCAAGAATAAAAGCTTATTTCGAACCTAAAGGCTTATTTCGAGCCTAAAAGCTTATTACAAGCCTAAAAGATTATTTTTAGCCTGAAAACTTATTTCAAGCGTACAAGCTTATTTCGAGCCTAAAAGCTTATTTCGAGCCTGAAAGCTTACTTCAAGACTACAAGCTTCTTTCAAGCCTAAAAGCTTCTTTCAAGCCTAAAAGCTTATTTCGAGCCTGAAAAGCTTATTTCAAGCCTACGAAAGCTTATTTCGAGCCTAGAAGCTTATTTCAAGCCTAAAAGCTTATTTCAAGCCTGAAAGCTTATTTCAACCCGAAAAGCTTATTTCGAGCCTAAAAGCTTATTTCGAGCCTAAAAGCTTATTTCAAGCCTGAAAGCTTATTTCAGGATAAAGCTTATTTCAAGCCTAAAAGCTGATTTCGAGCCTAAAAGCTTATTTCAAGCCTAAAAGCTTATTTCAGGACTAAAAGCTTATTTCGAGCCTAGAGCTTATTTCAAGCCTAAAGCTTATTTCGAGCCTGAAAGCTTATTTCAACCTGCAAGCTTATTTCGAGCCTAAAAGCTTATTTCAAGCCTACAAGCTTATTTCGAGCCTGAAAGCTTATTTCAAACCTACAAGCTTATTTCGAGCCTAAAAGCTATTTCAAGCCTAAAGCTTATTTCAAGCCGAAAGCTTATTTCAAGCCTACAAACTTATTTCGAGCCTAAAAGCTTATTTCAAGCCTAAAAGCTTATTTCGAGCCTAAAGCTATTTCAAGCCTACAAGCTTATTCGAGCCTGAAAGCTTATTTCAAGCCTACAAGCTTATTTCGAGCCTAAGCTTATTTCAAGCCTACAAGCTTATTTCGAGCCTACAAGCTTATTTCAAGCCTAAAGCTTATTTCAACCCTGAAAGCTTATTTCAAGCCTACAAGCTTATTTCGAGCCTAAAGCTTATTTCAAGCCTACAAGCTTATTTCAACCTAAAAGCTTATTTCAAGCCTAAGCTTATTTCAAGCCTAAAGCTTATTTCAAGCCTACAAGCTTATTTCAAGCCTAGAAGCTTATTTCAGCCTAAAAGCTTATTTCAAGCCTAGAAGCTTATTTCAAGCCTAAAGCTTATTTCAAGCCTAAAGCTTATTTCAAGCCTACAAAGCTTATTTCGAGCCTAAAGCTTATTTCAAGCCTGAAAGCTTATTTCAAGCCTAAAAGCTTATTTCAAGCCTAAAAGCTTATTTCAAGCCTAAAAGCTTATTTCAGCCTTAAAGCTTATTTCAAGCCTGAAAAGCTTATTTCAAGCCTAAAAGCTTATTTCAAGCCTACAAGCTTATTTCGAGCCTAAAAGCTTATTTCAAGCCTGAAACTTATTTCAAGCCTAAAAGCTTATTTCAAGCCTACAAGCTTATTTCGAGCCTAAAAGCTTATTTCGAGCCTGAAAGCTTTATTTCAAGCCTACAAGCTTATTTCGAGCCTAAAAGCTTATTTCAAGCCTGAAAGCTTATTTCAAGCCTACAAGCTTATTTCGAGCCTAAAAGCTTATTTCAAGCCTGAAAGCTTATTTCAAGCCTAAAGCTTATTTCAAGCCTACAAGCTTATTTCGAGCCTAAAAGCTTATTTCGAGCCTGAAAGCTTATTTCAAGCCTACAAGCTTATTTCGAGCCTAAAAGCTTATTTCGAGCCTGAAAGCTTATTTCAAGCCTACAAGCTTATTTCGAGCCTAAAGCTTATTTCAAGCCTGAAAGCTTATTTCAAGCCTACAAGCTTATTTCGGAGCGTGAAAGCTTATTTCAAGCCTAAAGCTTATTTCGAGCCTAAAGCTTATTTCAAGCCTACAAGCTTATTTCGAGCCTAAAAGCTTATTTCAAGCCTACAAGCTTATTTCGAGCCTAAAGCTTATTTCAAGCCTACAAGCTTATTTCGAGCCTAAAGCTTATTTCAAGCCTACAAGCTTATTTCGAGCCTAAAGCTTATTTCAAGCCTAAAGCTTATTTCAAGCCTAAAAGCTTATTTCGAGCCTAAAGCTTATTTCAAGCCTAAAGCTTATTTCGAGCCTAAAGCTTATTTCAAGCCTAAAGCTTATTTCAAGCCTAAAAGCTTATTTCGAACCTAAAGCTTATTTCAAGCCTACAAGCTTATTTCGAGCCTAAAAGCTTATTTCAAGCCTACAAGCTTATTTCGAGCCTAAAAGCTTATTTCAAGCCTGAAAGCTTATTTCAAGCCTTAAAGCTTATTTCGAGCCGGAAAGCTTATTTCAACCCTAGAAGCATATTTCGAGCCTGGGAGCTTATTTCAAGCCTAAAAGCTTATTTTGAGCCTAAAAGCTTATTTCAAGCCTAAAACCTTATTTCGAGCCTGGAAGCTTATTTCGAGCCTAGAATCTTTTTTCGAGCCTAAAAGATTATTTCAACCCTTAAAGCTTATTTCAAACCTACAAGCTTATTCCGAGCCTACAAGCTTATTTCGAGCCTAAAGCTTATTTTAGGACTAAAAGCTTATTTCGAGCCTGGAAGCTTATTTCAAGCATTTAAGCTTATTTCGAGCCTAAAAGCTTATTTCAAGCCTAAAAGCTTATTTCAAGCCTACATGCTTATTTCGAGCCTAAAAGCTTATTTCAAGCCTGAAAACTTATTTCAAGCCTAAAAGCTTATTTCAAGCCTAAAAGCTTATTTCGAGCCTAAAAGCTTATTTCGAGCCTAAAAGCTTATTTCGAGCCTGAAAGCTTATTTCATGCCTACAAGCTTATTTCGAACCTAAAAGCTTATTTCGAGTCTGAAAGTTTATTTCAAGCGTACAAGCTTATTTTGAGCCAAAAGCTTATTTCAAGCCTGAAGGCTTATTTCAAGCCTAAAAGCTTATTTCGAGCCTAAAAGTATATTTCAAGCCTACAAGCTTATCTCGAGCCTTAAAGCCTATTTCAAGCCTACAAGCTTATTTCAAGCCTAAAAGCTTATTTCAAGCATAGAAGCTTATTTCGAGCCAACAAGCTTATTTCAAGCCTACAAGCTTATTTCGAGCCTAAAAAGCTTATTTCAAGCCTACATGTTTATTTCGAGCCTGGAAGCTTATTTCAAGCCTAGAAGCTTATTTCGAGCGTACAAAGCTTATTTCATGCCTACAAGCTTATTTGGAGCCTGAAAGCTTATTTCAAGCCTACAAGCTTATTTCGAGCCTTAAAAGCTTATTTCAAGCCTACAAGCTTATTTCGAGCCGGAAAGCTTATTTCGTGCCTACAAGCTTATTTCGCGGCTAAAAGGCTTATTTCAAGCCTAAAAGCTTATTTCGAGCCTGGAAGCTTATTTCGAGCCTGGAAGCTTATTTCGAGCCTACAGGCTTATTTCGAGCCTAATAGCTTATTTCGAACCTACAAGCTTATTTCGAGCCTAAAAGTTTATTTTAAGCGTACAAGCTTATTTCGAGCCTGGAAGCTTATATCGAGCCTAACAGCTTATTTTGAGCCTAAAAGCTTATCTCGAGCCTACAAGCTTATTTCGAGCCTAAAAGCTTATTTCAAGCCTAAAAGCTTATTTCAAGCCTAAAAGCTTATTTCAAGCCTACAAGCTTATTTCGAGCCTGAAAGATGATTTCAAGCCTAAAAGCTTATTTCGAGCCTGAGACCATATTTCAAGCCTGAAAGCTTATTTTGAGACTAAAAGCTTATTTCAAGCCTACAAGCTTATATCGAGCCTGAAAGCTTATTTCAAGCCTACAAGCTTATTTCGAGCCTAAAAGCTTATTTCAAGCCTTAAAGCTTATTTCGAGCCTACAAGCTTATTTCGAGCCTAAAAGCTTATTTCAAGACTAAAAGCTTATTTCAAGCCTGGAAGCTTATTTCAAGCCTATAAGGTTATTTCGAGCCTAAAAGCTTATTTCAAGCCTGAAAACTTATTTCAAGCCTAAAAGCTTATTTAAAGCCTACAAGCTTATTTCGAGCCTAAAAGCTTATTTCGAGCCTGAAAGCTTATTTCATGTGTACAAGCTTACTTCGAGCCTAGAAGCTTATTTCGAGCCTGAAAGCTTATTTCAAGCCTACAAGATTATTTCAAGCCTAAAAGCTTATTTCAAGCCTGGAAGCTTATTTCAAGCCTAAAAGCTTATTTTGAGCGTGAAAGCTTATTTCAAGCCTAAAAGGTTATTTCGAGCCTAAAAGTTTATTTCAAGCCTACAAGCTTATTTCAAGCCTGAAAGCTTATTTCAAGCCTACAAGCTTATTTCGAGCCTAAATGCTTATTTCAAGCCTAGAAGCTCATTTCGAGCCAACAAGCTTATTTCAAGCCTACAAGCTTATTTCAAGCCTAAAAGCTTATTTCAAGCCTAAAAGCTTATTTCAAGCCTACAAGCTTATTTCGAGCCTAAAAGCTTATTTCAAGCCTTAAAGCTTATTATGTGTCTGTAAGCTTATTTCAAGCCTACAAGCTTATTTCAAGCCTAAAAGCTTATTTCGAACCGGAAAGCTTATTTCAAGCCTACAAGCTTAATTCGAGCCTAAAAGCTTATTTCAAGCCTAGAAGCTTGTTTCGAGCCTAAAAGCTTATTTCAAGCCTGAAAGTTTATTTCAAGCCTAAAAGCTTATTTCGAGCCTGGAAAGCTTATTTCAAGCCTAAAAGCATTATTTTGAGCCTAAAAGCTTATTTCAAGCCTAAAACCTTATTTCGAGCCTGGAAGCTTATTTCGAGCCTAGAAGCTTATTTCGAGCCTAAAAGAATATTTCAACCCTTAAAGCTTATTTCAAACCTACAAGCTTATTCCGAGCCTACAATCTTATTTCGAGCCTAAAAGCTTATTTCAGGACTAAAAGCTTATTTTGAGCCTGGAAGCTTATTTCAAGCCTATAAGCATATTTCGAGCCTACAAGCTTATTTCGAGGCTAAAAAGCTTATTTCAAGCCTAAAAGCTTATTTCGAGCCTGGAATCTTATTTCGAGCCTACAAGCTTATTTCGAGCCTAATAGCTTATTTCAAGCCTAAAAGCGTATTTCAAGCATGAAAGCTTATTTCGAGCCTACAAGCTTTTTTCGAGCCTACAAGCTTATTTCGAGCCTAAAAGCTTATTTCAAGCATACAAGCTTATTTCGAGCCTGGAAGCTTATTTCGAGCCTAACAGCTTATTTCGAGCCTGAAAGATCATTTCGAGCCTACAAGCTTATTTCGAACCTAAAAGCTTATTTCAAGCCTAAAAGCTTATTTCGAACCTAAAGGCTTATTTCGAGCCTAAAAGCTTATTTCAAGAATAAAAGCTTATTTCGAACCTAAAGGCTTATTTCGAGCCTAAAAGCTTATTACAAGCCTAAAAGATTATTTTTAGCCTGAAAACTTATTTCAAGCGTACAAGCTTATTTCGAGCCTAAAAGCTTATTTCGAGCCTGAAAGCTTACTTCAAGACTACAAGCTTCTTTCAAGCCTAAAAGCTTCTTTCAAGCCTAAAAGCTTATTTCGAGCCTAAAAGCTTATTTCAAGCCTAGAAGCTTATTTCAAGACTAAAGCTTCTTTCAAGCCTAAAGCTTATTTCAAGCCTAAAAGCTTATTTCGAGCCTGAAAGCTTATTTCAAGCCTACGAAGCTATTTCGAGCCTAAAGCTTATTTCAAGCCTAAAAGCTTATTTCAAGCCTAAAGCTTATTTCAACCCGAAAAGCCTTATTTCGAGCCTAAAAGCTTATTTCGAGCCTAAAGCTTATTTCAAGCCTAAAAGCTTATTTCAGGATAAAAGCTTATTTCAAGCCTGAAAGCTTATTTCGAGCCTGAAAGCTTATTTCAAGCCTAAAGCTTATTTCAGCCTAAAGCTTATTTCGAGCCTAAAAGCTTATTTCAAGCCTACAAGCTTATTTCGAGCCTGAAAGCTTATTTCAAACCTGCAAGCTTATTTCGAGCCTAAAAGCTTTTTCAAGCCTAAAAGCTTATTTCGAGCCTGAAAGCTTATTTCAACCTACAACTTATTTCGAGCCTAAAAGCTTATTTCAAGCCTAAAAGCTTATTTCAAGCCTAAAGCTATTTCAAGCCTACAAACTTATTTCGAGCCTGAAAGCTTATTTCAAGCCTACAAGCTTATTTCGAGCCTAAGAGCTTATTTCAAGCCTACAAGCTTATTTCGAGCCTGAAAGCTTATTTCAAGCCTACAAGCTTATTTCGAGCCTGAAAGCTTATTTCAAGCCTACAAGCTTATTTCGAGCCTACAAGCTTATTTCAAGCCTACAAGCTTTTTCAACCTAAAGCTTATTTCAGCCTACAAGCTTATTTCGAGCTAAAGCTTATTTCAAGCCTACAAGCTTATTTCAAGCCTAAAAGCTTATTTCAGCCTAAAGCTTATTTCAAGCCTAAAGCTTATTTCAAGCCTAAAGCTTATTTCAAGCCTAAAAGCTTATTTCAAGCCTACAGCTTATTTCGAGCCTAGAAAGCTTATTTCAAGCCTAAAGCTTATTTCAAGCCTAAAAGCTTATTTCAAGCCTAAAAGCTTATTTCGAGCCTAAAGCTTATTTCGAGCCTTAAAGCTTATTTCAAGCCTAAAAGCTTATTTCAAGCCTAAAAGCTTATTTCAAGCCTACAAGCTTATTTCGAGCCTAAAGCTTATTTCAAGCCTGAAAGCTTATTTCAAGCCTAAAAGCTTATTTCAAGCCTACAAGCTTATTTCGAGCCTAAAAGCTTATTTCGAGCCTGAAACTTATTTAGCCTAAAAGCTTATTTCAAGCCTACAAGCTTATTTCGAGCCTAAAAGCTTATTTCAAGCCTGAAAGCTTATTTCAAGCCTACAAGATATTTCGAGCCTGAAAAGCTTATTTCAAGCCTGAAAGCTTATTTCAAGCCTAAAAGCTTATTTCGAGCCTGAAAGCTTATTTCAAGCCTAAAAGCTTATTTCGAAGCCTAAAGCTTATTTCAGCCTACAAGCTTATTTCGAGCCTAAAAGCTTATTTCGATTTGAAAGCTTATTTCAAGCGTACAAGCTTATTTCGAGCCTAAAAGCTTATTTCGAGCCTGAAAGCTTATTTCAAGCCTACAAGCTATTTCGAGCCTAAAAGTTTATTTCAAGCCTGAAAGCTTATTTCAAGCCTAAAGCTTATTTCGAGCCTGAAAGCTTATTTCAAGCCTAAAGCTTATTTCAAGCCTAAAAGCTTTATTTAAGCCTACAAGCTTATTTCGAGCCTAAAAGCTTATTTCAAGCCTAAAGCTTATTTCGAGCCTAAAAGCTTATTTCAAGCCTACAAGCTTATTTCGAGCCAAAGCTTATTTCAAGCCTAAAGCTTATTTCGAGCCTAAAAGCTTATTTCAAGCCTAAAGCTTATTTCAAGCCTAAAGCTTATTTCGAGCCTAAGCTTATTTCAAGCCTACAAGCTTATTTCGAGCCTGTAAAGCTTATTTCAAGCCTACAAGCTTATTTCAAGCCTAAAAGCTTATTTCGAACCTAAAGCTTATTTCAAGCCTAAAGCTTATTTCGAGCCTAAAAGCTTATTTCAAGCCTAGAAAGCTTTTTCAAGCCTAAAAGCTTATTTCAAGCCTGAAAGCTTATTTCAAGCCTAAAGCTTATTTCGAGCCTGGAAAGCTTATTTCAAGCCTAAAAGCTTATTTCGAGCCTGAGCTTATTTCAAGCCTAAAAGCTTATTTTGAGCCTAAAAGCTTATTTCAAGCCTAAAACCTTATTTCGAGCCTGGAAGCTTATTTCGAGCCTAGAATCTTTTTTCGAGCCTAAAAGATTATTTCAACCCTTAAAGCTTATTTCAAACCTACAAGCTTATTCCGAGCCTACAAGCTTATTTCGAGCCTCAAAGCTTATTTTAGGACTAAAAGCTTATTTCGAGCCTGGAAGCTTATTTCAAGCATTTAAGCTTATTTCGAGCCTAAAAGCTTATTTCAAGCCTAAAAGCTTATTTCAAGCCTACATGCTTATTTCGAGCCTAAAAGCTTATTTCAAGCCTGAAAACTTATTTCAAGCCTAAAAGCTTATTTCAAGCCTAAAAGCTTATTTCGAGCCTAAAAGCTTATTTCGAGCCTAAAAGCTTATTTCGAGCCTGAAAGCTTATTTCATGCCTACAAGCTTATTTCGAACCTAAAAGCTTATTTCGAGTCTGAAAGTTTATTTCAAGCGTACAAGCTTATTTTGAGCCAAAAGCTTATTTCAAGCCTGAAGGCTTATTTCAAGCCTAAAAGCTTATTTCGAGCCTAAAAGTATATTTCAAGCCTACAAGCTTATCTCGAGCCTTAAAGCCTATTTCAAGCCTACAAGCTTATTTCAAGCCTAAAAGCTTATTTCAAGCATAGAAGCTTATTTCGAGCCAACAAGCTTATTTCAAGCCTACAAGCTTATTTCGAGCCTAAAAAGCTTATTTCAAGCCTACATGTTTATTTCGAGCCTGGAAGCTTATTTCAAGCCTAGAAGCTTATTTCGAGCGTACAAAGCTTATTTCATGCCTACAAGCTTATTTGGAGCCTGAAAGCTTATTTCAAGCCTACAAGCTTATTTCGAGCCTTAAAAGCTTATTTCAAGCCTAAAGCTTATTTCGAGCCGGAAAGCTTATTTCGTGCCTACAAGCTTATTTCGCGGCTAAAAGGCTTATTTCAAGCCTAAAAGCTTATTTCGAGCCTGGAAGCTTATTTCGAGCCTGGAAGCTTATTTCGAGCCTACAGGCTTATTTCGAGCCTAATAGCTTATTTCGAACCTACAAGCTTATTTCGAGCCTAAAAGTTTATTTTAAGCGTACAAGCTTATTTCGAGCCTGGAAGCTTATATCGAGCCTAACAGCTTATTTTGAGCCTAAAAGCTTATCTCGAGCCTACAAGCTTATTTCGAGCCTAAAAGCTTATTTCAAGCCTAAAAGCTTATTTCAAGCCTAAAAGCTTATTTCAAGCCTACAAGCTTATTTCGAGCCTGAAAGATGATTTCAAGCCTAAAAGCTTATTTCGAGCCTGAGACCATATTTCAAGCCTGAAAGCTTATTTTGAGACTAAAAGCTTATTTCAAGCCTACAAGCTTATATCGAGCCTGAAAGCTTATTTCAAGCCTACAAGCTTATTTCGAGCCTAAAAGCTTATTTCAAGCCTTAAAGCTTATTTCGAGCCTACAAGCTTATTTCGAGCCTAAAAGCTTATTTCAAGACTAAAAGCTTATTTCAAGCCTGGAAGCTTATTTCAAGCCTATAAGGTTATTTCGAGCCTAAAAGCTTATTTCAAGCCTGAAAACTTATTTCAAGCCTAAAAGCTTATTTAAAGCCTACAAGCTTATTTCGAGCCTAAAAGCTTATTTCGAGCCTGAAAGCTTATTTCATGTGTACAAGCTTACTTCGAGCCTAGAAGCTTATTTCGAGCCTGAAAGCTTATTTCAAGCCTACAAGATTATTTCAAGCCTAAAAGCTTATTTCAAGCCTGGAAGCTTATTTCAAGCCTAAAGCTTATTTTGAGCGTGAAAGCTTATTTCAAGCCTAAAAGCTTATTTCGAGCCTAAAAGTTTATTTCAAGCCTACAAGCTTATTTCAAGCCTGAAAGCTTATTTCAAGCCTACAAGCTTATTTCGAGCCTAAATGCTTATTTCAAGCCTAGAAGCTCATTTCGAGCCAACAAGCTTATTTCAAGCCTACAAGCTTATTTCAAGCCTAAAAGCTTATTTCAAGCCTAAAAGCTTATTTCAAGCCTACAAGCTTATTTCGAGCCTAAAAGCTTATTTCAAGCCTTAAAGCTTATTATGAGTCTGTAAGCTTATTTCAAGCCTACAAGCTTATTTCAAGCCTAAAAGCTTATTTCGAACCGGAAAGCTTATTTCAAGCCTACAAGCTTAATTCGAGCCTAAAAGCTTATTTCAAGCCTAGAAGCTTGTTTCGAGCCTAAAAGCTTATTTCAAGCCTGAAAGTTTATTTCAAGCCTAAAAGCTTATTTCGAGCCGGAAAGCTTATTTCAAGCCTAAAAGCATATTTCGAGCCTGGGATCTTATTTCAAGCCTAAAAGCTTATTTTGAGCCTAAAAGCTTATTTCAAGCCTAAAACCTTATTTCGAGCCTGGAAGCTTATTTCGAGCCTAGAAGCTTATTTCGAGCCTAAAAGAATATTTCAACCCTTAAAGCTTATTTCAAACCTACAAGCTTATTCCGAGCCTACAAGCTTATTTCGAGCCTAAAAGCTTATTTCAGGACTAAAAGCTTATTTTGAGCCTGGAAGCTTATTTCAAGCCTATAAGCATATTTCGAGCCTAAAAGCTTATTTCAAGCCTGAAAACTTATTTCAAGCCTAAATGCTTATTTCAAGCCTAAAAGCTTATTTCGAGCCTAAAAGCTTATTTCGAGCCTAAAATTTATTTAGAGCCTGAAAGCTTATTTCATGCCTAAAAGCTTATTTCGAACCTAAAAGCTTATTTCGAGTCTGAAAGCTTATTTCGAGCCTAAAAGCTTATTTTGAGCCTAAAAGCTTATTTCAAGCCTGAAAGCTTATTTCAAGCCTAAAAGCTTATTTCGAGCCTACAAGATTATTTAGAGCGTGAAAGCTTATTTCAAGCCTAAAAGCTTATTTCGAGCCTAAAATTTTATTTCAAGCCTATGAGCTTATTTCGAGCCTGAAAGCTTATTTCAAGCCTACGAGCTTATTTCGAGCCTAAAAGCTTATTTCGAGCCTAGAAGCTTATTTCGAGCCAACAAGCTTATTTCAAGCCTACAAGCTTATTTCGAGCCTTCAAGCTTATTTCGAGCATGTAAGCTTATTTCAAGCCTACAAGCTTATTTCAAGCCTAAAAGCTTATTTCGAACCTGAAAGCTTATTTCAACCCTACAAGCTTATTTCGAGCCTAAAAGCTTATTTCAAGCCTAGAAGCTTATTTCAAGCCTAAAAGCTTCTTTCAAGCCTGAAAGCTTATTTCAAGCCTAAAAGCTTATTTCGAGCTGGAAAGCTTATTTCAAGCCTAGAAGCATATTTCGAGCCTGGGAGCTTATTTCAAGCCTAAAAGCTTATTTCGAGCCTAAAAGCTTATTTCAAGCCTAAAACCTTATTTCGAGCCTGGAAGCTTATTTCGAGCCTAGAAGCTTATTTCGAGCCTAAAAGATTATTTCAACCCTGAAAGCTTATTTTAAGACTAAAAGCTTATTTCGAGCCTGGAGGCTTATTTCAAGCCTATAAGCTTATTTCAAGCCTTAAAGCTTATTTCAAGCCTAAAAGCTTATTTCAAGCCTACATGCTTATTTCGAGCCTAAAAGCTTATTTCAAGCCTGAAAACTTATTTCAAGCTTAAAAGCTTATTTCGAGCCTAAAAGCTTATTTCGAGCCTGAAAGCTTATTTCATGCCTACAACCTTATTTCGAACCTAAAAGCTTATTTCGAGCCTGAAAGCTTATTTCAAGCCTACAAGTTTATTTCGAGCCTAAAAGCTTATTTCAAGCCTGAAAGCTTATTTCAAGCCTACAAGCTTATTTCGAGCGTGAAAGCTTATTTCAAGCCTAAACGCTTATTTCGAGCCTGAAAGCTTATTTCAAGCCTACAAGCTTATTTCGAGCCTAAAAGCTTATTTCAAGCATAGAAGCTTATTTCGAGCCAACAAGCTTATTTTAAGCCTACAAGCCTATTTCGAGCCTAAAAAGCTTATTTTTAGCCTACAAGTTTATTTTGAGTCTGAAAGCTTATTTCAAGCCTACAAGCTTATTTCGAGCCTAAAATGCTTATTTCAAGCCTACAAGCTTATTTCGAGCCTGAAAGCTTATTTCAAGCCTACAAGCTTATTTCGAGCCTTAAAAGCTTATCTCAAGCCTACGAGCTTATTTCGACCCTGAAAGCTTATTTCGAGCCTACAAGCTTATTTCGAGGCTAAAAAGCTTATTTCAAGCCTAAAAGCTTATTTCGAGCCTGGAAGCTTATTTCGAGCCTACAAGCTTATTTCGAGCCTAATAGCTTATTTCAAGCCTAAAAGCGTATTTCAAGCATGGAAGCTTATTTCGAGCCTACAAGCTTATTTCGAGCCTACAAGCTTATTTCGAGCCTAAAAGCTTATTTCAAGCATACAAGCTTATTTTGAGCCTGGAAGCTTATTTCGAGCCTAACAGCTTATTTCGAGCCTGAAAGATCATTTCGAACCTACAAGCTTATTTCGAACCTAAAAGCTTATTTCAAGCCTAAAAGCTTATTTCAAGCCTAAAATCTTATTTCCAGCCTGAAAGATTATTTCAAGCCGGAAAGCTTATTTCAAACCTAAAAGCTTATTTCGAGCCTGAGAGCTTATTTCAAGAATAAAAGCTTATTTCGAACCTAAAGGCTTATTTCGAGCCTAAAAGCTTATTACAAGCCTAAAAGATTATTTTTAGCCTGAAAGCTTATTTCAAGCGTACAAGCTTATTTCGAGCCTAAAAGCTTATTTCGAGCCTGAAAGCTTACTTCAAGCCTACAAGCTTCTTTCAAGCCTAAAAGCTTCTTTCAAGCCTAAAAGCTTATTTCGAGCCTGAAAACTTATTTCAAGCCTACGAGCTTATTTCGAGCCTAGAAGCTTATTTCAAGCCTAAAAGCTTATATCAAGCCTGAAAGCTTAATTCAACCCGAAAAGCCTATTTCGAGCCTAAAAGCTTATTTCGAGCCTAAAAGCTTATTTC
The DNA here is from genome assembly GCF_036898095.1 of Palaemon carinicauda. Classification (NCBI taxonomy): domain Eukaryota; kingdom Metazoa; phylum Arthropoda; class Malacostraca; order Decapoda; family Palaemonidae; genus Palaemon; species Palaemon carinicauda. The sequence goes on from NC_090767.1 coordinate 5,534,949, forward strand.
AAGCCTACAAGCTTATTTCGAGGATAAAAGCTTATTTCAAGCCTGAAAGCTTATTTCGAGTCTGAAAGTTTATATCAAGCCTAAAAGCTTATTTCAAGACTAAAAGCTTATTTCGAGCCTTAGAGCTTATTTCAAGCCTACAAGCTTATTTCGAGCCTGAAAGCTTATTTCAAACCTGCAAGCTTACTCCGAGCCTAAAAGCTTTTTTCAAGCCTACAAGCTTATTTCGAGCCTTAAAGTTTATTTCAAACCTACAAGCTTATTTCGAGCCTAAAAGCATATTTCAAGCCTAAAATCTTGTTTCAAGCCTAAAAGCTCATTTCAAGCCTACAAACTTATTTCGAGCCTGAAAGCTTATTTTAAGCCTAAAAGCTTATTTCGAGCCTAAGAGCATATTTCAAGCCTACAAACTTATTCGAGCCTGAAAGCTTATTTCAAGCCTACAAGCTTATTTCGAGCCTGGAAGCTTATTTCAAGCCTACAAGCTTATTTCGAGCCTACAACCTTACTTCGAGCCTGAAAGCTTTTTTCAACCCTGAACGCTTATTTCAAGCCTACAAACTTATTTCGAGCCTACAAGCTTATTTCGAGCCTACAAGCTTATTTCGAGCCTGGAAGCTTATTTCAAGCCTACAAGCTTATTTCGAGCCTAAAAGCTTATTTCAAGCCTACAAGCTTATTTCAAGCCTAAAAGCTTATTTCGAGCCTGTAAGCTTATTCCAAGCCTACAATCTTATTTAGAGCCTAAAAGCTTATTTCAAGCCTAGAAGCTTATTTCGAGCCTAAAAGCTTATTTCAAGCCTAGAAGCTTATTTCAAGCCTGAAAGCTTATTTCAAGCCTAAAAGCTTATTTCAAGCCTACATGCTTATTTCGAGCCTAAAAGCTTATTTCATGCCTTAAAGCTTATTTCAAGCCTACAAGCTTATTTCGAGCCTAAAAGCTTATTTCAAGCCTACAAGCTTATTTCAAGCCTACAAGCTTATTTCGAGCCTAAAAGCTTATTTCAAGCCTGAAAACTTATTTCAAGCCTAAAAGCTTATTTCAAGCCTAGAAGCTTATTTCGAGCCAACAAGCTTATTTCAAGCCTACAAGCTTATTTCGAGCCTAAAAGCTTATTTAAAGCCTTAAAGCTTATTTCAAGCCTACATGCTTATTTCGAGCCTAAAAGCTTATTGCAAGCCTTAAAGCTTATTTCGAGCGTGTAAGCTTATTTCAAGCCTACAAGCTTATTTCAAGCCTAAAAGCTTATTTCGAACCGGAAAGCTTATTTCAAGCCTACAAGCTTAATTCGAGCCTAAAAGCTTATTTCAAGCCTAGAAGCTTGTTTCGAGCCTAAAAGCTTATTTCAAGCCTGAAAGCTTATTTCAAGCCTTAAAGCTTATTTCGAGCCGGAAAGCTTATTTCAACCCTAGAAGCATATTTTGAGCCTGGGAGCTTATTTCAAGCCTAAAAGCTTATTTTGAGCCTAAAAGCTTATTTCAAGCCTAAAACCTTATTTCGAGCCTGGAAGCTTATTTCGAGCCTAGAAGCTTTTTTCGAGCCTAAAAGATTATTTCAACCCTTAAAACTTATTTCAAACCTAAAACCTTATTCCGAGCCTACAAGCTTATTTCGAGCCTAAAAGCTTATTTTAGGACTAAAAGCTTATTTCGAGCCTGGAAGCTTATTTCAAGCCTTTAAGCTTATTTCGAGCCTAAAAGCTTATTTCAAGCCTAAAAGCTTATTTCAAGCCTACATGCTTATTACGAGCCTAAAAACTTATTTCAAGCCTGAAAACTTATTTCAAGCCTAAAAGCTTATTTCAAGCCTAAAAGCTTATTTCGAGCCTAAAAGCTTATTTCATGCCTAGAAGCTTATTTCAAGCCTGAAAGCTTATTTCAAGCCTAAAAGCTTATTTCAAGCCTACATGCTTATTTCGAGCCTAAAAGCTTATTTCATGCCTTAAAGCTTATTTCAAGCCTACAAGCTTATTTCGAGCCTAAAAGCTTATTTCAAGCCTACAAGCTTATTTCAAGCCTACAAGCTTATTTCGAGCCTAAAAGCTTATTTCAAGCCTGAAAACTTATTTCGAGCCTAAAAGCTTATTTTAAGCCTAGAAGCTTATTTCGAGCCAACAAGCTTATTTCAAGCCTACAAGCTTATTTCGAGCCTAAAAGCTTATTTAAAGCCTTAAAGCTTATTTCAAGCCTACATGCTTATTTCGAGCCTAAAAGCTTATTGCAAGCCTTAAAGCTTATTTCGAGCGTGTAAGCTTATTTCAAGCCTACAAGCTTATTTCAAGCCTAAAAGCTTATTTCGAACCGGAAAGCTTATTTCAAGCCTACAAGCTTAATTCGAGCCTAAAAGCTTATTTCAAGCCTAGAAGCTTGTTTCGAGCCTAAAAGCTTATTTCAAGCCTGAAAGCTTATTTCAAGCCTTAAAGCTTATTTCGAGCCGGAAAGCTTATTTCAACCCTAGAAGCATATTTCGAGCCTGGGAGCTTATTTCAAGCCTAAAAGCTTATTTTGAGCCTAAAAGCTTATTTCAAGCCTAAAACCTTATTTCGAGCCTGGAAGCTTATTTCGAGCCTAGAAGCTTTTTTCGAGCCTAAAAGATTATTTCAACCCTTAAAACTTATTTCAAACCTAAAACCTTATTCCGAGCCTACAAGCTTATTTCGAGCCTAAAAGCTTATTTTAGGACTAAAAGCTTATTTCGAGCCTGGAAGCTTATTTCAAGCCTTTAAGCTTATTTCGAGCCTAAAAGCTTATTTCAAGCCTAAAAGCTTATTTCAAGCCTACATGCTTATTACGAGCCTAAAAACTTATTTCAAGCCTGAAAACTTATTTCAAGCCTAAAAGCTTATTTCAAGCCTAAAAGCTTATTTCGAGCCTAAAAGCTTATTTCGAGCCTAAAAGCTTATTTCGAGCCTGAAAGCTTATTTCATGCCTACAAGCTTATTTCGAACCTAAAAGCTTATTTCGAGTCTGAAAGTTTATTTCAAGCGTGCAAGCTTATTTTGAGCCCAAAAGCTTATTTCAAGCCTGAAAGCTTATTTCAAGCCTAAAAGCTTATTTCGAGCCTAAAAGTATATTTCAAGCCTACAAGCTTATCTCGAGCCTGAAAGCTTAATTCAAGCCTACAAGCTTATTTCAAGCCTAAAAGCTTATTTCAAGCATAGAAGCTTATTTCGAGCCAACAAGCTTATTTCAAGCCTACAAGCTTATTTCGAGCCTAAAAAGCTTATTTCAAGCCTACAAGTTTATTTCGAGCCTGGAAGCTTATTTCAAGCCTAGAAGCTTATTTCGAGCGTACAAAGCTTATTTCATGCCTACAAGCTTATTTGGAGCCTGAAAGCTTATTTCAAGCCTACAAGCTTATTTCGAGCCTTAACCCTGGATAGGTACGGTCCTCGGACACCCCTTTAAGGGTATACTCGGACGCGAACGACCCCGACGCCAAAAAAAATTCTTGAAAAATCAGTTTTTGCAGTAACCTCCTTTTTTCTTTTGCCAAAAAAAACTTCAATGAATGCTTAAAACAACTGTAAAGATAAATACTACTCATATGCAGAAAAACTATTTATTATAAATATTTTAAAAAATTAAGTAGAAAAAGAAAAAGACCTGACATAAAAATTCATAAAAAAAAAGTTTATACATATATACACAAATCCTTTTAGGAATTGATTCTTGAATGTTTAGGACACATCTTGATGTATTTTGGATGAAGTCAGACCCATGGAGGTGAAGATCTGAAATGAGAAAAAAAGGGTAACTTTTTTTGGCCAAAAAAAATTGTCCAAATTTCATGAATTTTTTTGGGTACCCAAATGAAATAGGAAGTGGCTAATTTTTTTAGGGAATAAACATATGTTATCCTAAAATAGAAATATGTAAAAAAATCTTCATTATTTTGTAAATTACATTTATATCAGGGGCCATATCTAAAGGTAATTTTTTGAGTACTTAGAAATTTCGTAAAAAAATACATATATTTAATATATAATATGATATTTATGCAGGTAAAAATATACCAAAATATCACAAATTCTATAGGGAACAAGAATATATATAGATAGGGCAGCTTACGCTTCGGATATGTCCACAAAATGACCGCCAACCACACTGACTCAGACTCCCTAATCTGCCACTTGAAATGTAGGAAGGGTATGTCAATTTCAAGGTGTTATTTACTAATCTAATTATTATTGGATATGCATAAAAATTGTATGGTGGGTTGCTGGATAATTGTCGATTATTTTACGACTATGAAATTAAAATTCTGACCCAAAAAATTTTTTTTGAAGGGAAATAAAATCGAAAAAAAAAATGTAAAACAATATTTTAGCTAAAAAAATTTGATGATATTCAATCAAAAAAAAAGTAAACAAAATTTTCCGACAAATAAACATCTAGAGGAATCATTACTCTGTGATAGTTCCTTAGTACGTAGTAATTTTGAAAGAATTGTGAAAAAACGAAAAAATGGCAATCACCGGAAAATCGAACACATACCTATATATACGCCATATCTGGCTAAAAAAAAGATAGGCATGGGTAGCCAGATCATCTAGAAACACTTTCCAATACTATAAAAATATAAGTTTTGCGACACTACTTGCCAATTCCTTACGGTAACATGACTAAGCAAAAAAAATGCAAAACAAATAAAAAGGGGCACTCGTGGAAAAATGGCCATTCTAATATACGGCATTTCAGAAAAAAAAAAAAATTCAGCCACGTGCTAGGCAAACCATCAAGGCATATTTTCCGACAAATAAACATATAAATGAAATATTACTCTGTGATAGTTCCTTAGTACGTAGTAATTTTGAAAGAAATGGGAAAAAACGAAAAAATGGCAATCACAGGAAAATCGAACACATACTTATATATACGCCATATCTGGCTAAAAAAAAAATAGGCATGGGTAGCCAGATCATCTAGAAACACTTTCCAACACTATAAAAATATAAGTTTTGCGACACTACTTGCCAATTCCTTACGGTAACATGACTAAGCAAAAAAATGCAAAACAAATAAAAAGGGGCACTCGCGGAAAAATGCCCAACATTCTAATATACGGCATCTCAGATAAAAAAAAAAGACATGCACGTGTTAGCCCAACCATCAAGGCACACTTTCTAACACATAAACATGGAAAAAAAAATCAATAATATACGGCAATTCCTTACTACGTAGTAAATTTTTACAAATATTGAAAAAAAAACAGAAATTGGCAACCGCAGTTAAATACACAATATACCAATAACTACGTCGTATCTGACAAAAACAAAATCACGCATGGGTAGCCAGATCATCTAGACACACTTTCCAACATTAAAAAAGCAAAAGTTTTACGACACTATTTCGCAATATCTTACGGAAAAATGACTTGGCAGAAAAATAAAAAAAAATTAAAAAGGGACACTCGCGGTAAAATGCCCGACATTCTAATATACGACATCTCAGATAAAAAAAAAGACATGCACGTGTTAGCCCAACCATCAAGGCACACTTTCTAACACATAAACATGAAAAAAAAAATGAATAATATACGGCAATTCCTTACTACGTAGTAATTTTTACAAATATTGAAAAAAAACAGAAATTGGTAACCGCAGTTAAATACCCAATATACCAATAACTACGTCGTATCTGACAAAAACAAAGTCATGCATGGGTAGCCAGATCATCTAGACACACTTTCCAACACTAAACAAGCAAAAGTTTTACGACACTATTTGGCAATATCTTACGGAAAAATGACTTGGCAAAAAAATGAAAAAAAATGAAAAAGGGGCACTCGCGGTAAAATGGTCCTCGTGGTGATGAACGACATTTTAACTAAAAAAAAAAAACATGCACATGGTAGCCAAACAATCCACCAAGACTTTCTACAACTGATAACCTATACAAGTTGCACCATTCTACGACAATTTCATAATACGTAATAACTTTGATAATTATGCAAACTACCTCAGAAGGGTAAACTCGGACGCGAACGACCCCGACGCGTCTCAGAAATCGGGGAAGGAGTACAGCTACAGCAATGCACATCTGGACACTACTAGAGCGTGTAGGGGAGACACCTCCTGCAGGTCGATCACCCACAAATTCAGTCACAGGGGTGAGTCACGTGAGAAAACCTGTTTTTTTTTGACGCTCGGGGTCGCAAACGACCCACCGTACCTATCCAGGGTTAAAAGCTTATTTCAAACCTACAAGCTTATTTCGAGCCGGAAAGCTTATTTCGTGCCTACAAGCTTATTTCGCGGCTAAAAAGCTTATTTCATGCCTAAAAGCTCATTTCAAGCCTGGAAGCTTATTTCGAGCCTGGAAGCTTATTTCGAGCCTACAAGCTTATTTCGAGCCTAATAGCTTATTTCCAACCTACAAGCTTATTTCGAGCCTAAAAGTTTATTTTAAGCGTACAAGCTTATTTCAAGCCTGGAAGCTTATATCGAGCCTAACAGCTTATTTTGAGCCTAAAAGCTTATCTCGAGCCTACAAGCTTATTTCGAGCCTAAAAGCTTATTTCAAGCCTAAAAGCTTATTTCAAGCCTAAAATCTTATTTCAAGCCTACAAGCTTATTTCGAGCCTGAAAGATGATTTCAAGCCTAAAAGCTTATTTCGAGCCTGAGAGCATATTTCAAGCCTGAAAGCTTATTTCGAGCCTAAAAGCTTATTTCAAGCCTACAAGCTTATATCGAGCCTGAAAGCTTATTTCAAGCCTACAAGCTTATTTCGAGCCTAAAAGCTTATTTCAAGCCTTAAAGCTTATTTCGAGCCTACAAGCTTATTTCGAGCCTAAAAGCTTATTTCAAGACTAAAAGCTTATTTCAAGCCTGGAAGCTTATTTCAAGCCTATAAGGTTATTTCAAGCCTAAAAGCTTATTTCAAGCCTGAAAACTTATTTCAAGCCTAAAAGCTTATTTAAAGCCTACAAGCTTATTTCGAGCCTAAAAGCTTATTTTGAGCCTGAAAACTTATTTCATGCGTACAAGCTTATTTCGAGCCTAGAAGCTTATTTCGAGCCTAAAAGCTTATTTCAAGACTAAAAGCTTATTTCGAGCCTGAAAGTTTATTTCAAGCCTACAAGATTATTTCGAACCTAAAAGCTTATTTCAAGCCTGAAAGCTTATTTAAAGCTTACAAGCTTATTTCGAGCGTGAAAGCTTATTTCAAGCCTGAAAACTTATTTCAAGCCTAAAAGCTTATTTCAAGCCTACAAGCTTATTTCGAGCCTAAAAGCTTATTTCGAGCCTGAAAGCTTATTTCATGTGTACAAGCTTATTTCTAGCCTAGAAGCTTATTTCGAGCCTGAAAGCTTATTTCAAGCCTACAAGATTATTTCAAGCCTAAAAGCTTATTTCGAGCCTGAAAGCTTATTTCCAGCCTACAAGCTTATTTTGAGCGTGAAAGCTTATTTCAAGCCTAAAAGCTTATTTCGAGCATAAAAGTTCATTTCAAGCCTACAAGCTTATTTCGAGCCTGAAAGCTTATTTCAAGCCTACAAGCTTATTTCGAGCCTAAATGCTTATTTCAAGCCCAGAAGCTCATTTCGAGCCAACAAGCTTATTTCAAGCCTACAAGCTTATTTCAAGCCTAAAAGCTTATTTCAAGCCTAAAAGCTTATTTCAAGCCTACAAGCTTATTTCGAGCCTAAAAGCTTATTTCAAGCCTTAAAGCTTATTTTGAGTCTGTAAGCTTATTTCAAGCCTACAAGCTTATTTCAAGCCTAAAAGCTTATTTCGAACCGGAAAGCTTATTTCAAGCCTACAAGCTTAATTCGAGCCTAAAAGCTTATTTCAAGCCTAGGAGCTTGTTTCGAGCCTAAAAGCTTATTTCAAGCCTGAAAGCTTATTTCAAGCCTAAAAGCTTATTTCGAGCCGGAAAGCTTATTTCAAGCCTAGAAGCATATTTCAAGCCTGGGATCTTATTTCAAGCCTAAAAGCTTATTTTGAGCCTAAAAGCTTATTTCAAGCCTAAAACCTTATTTCGAGCCTGGAAGCTTATTTCGAGCCTAGAAGCTTATTTCAAGCCTAAAAGAATATTTCAACCCTTAAAGCTTATTTCAAACCTACAAGCTTATTCCGAGCCTACAAGCTTATTTCGAGCCTAAAAGCTTATTTCAGGACTAAAAGCTTATTTTGAGCCTGGAAGCTTATTTCAAGCCTATAAGCATATTTCGAGCCTAAAAGCTTATTTCAAGCCTAAAAGCTTATTTCAAGCCTACATGCTTATTTCGAGCCTAAAAGCTTATTTCAAGCCTGAAAACTTATTTCAAGCCTAAATGCTTATTTGAAGCCTAAAAGCTTATTTCGAGCCTAAAAGCTTATTTCGAGCCTAAAATTTATTTCGAGCCTGAAAGCTTATTTCATGCCTAAAGGCTTATTTCGAACCTAAAAGCTTATTTCGAGTCTGAAAGCTTATTTCGAGCCTAAAAGCTTATTTTGAGCCTAAAAGCTTATTTAAAGCCTGAAAGCTTATTTCAAGCCTAAAAGCTTATTTCGAGCCTACAAGATTATTTAGAGCGTGAAAGCTTATTTCAAGCCTTAAAGCTTATTTCGAGCCTAAAAGTTTATTTCAAGCTTACGAGCTTATTTCGAGCCTGAAAGCTTATTTCAAGCCTACGAGCTTATTTCGAGCCTAAAAGCTTATTTCGAGCCTAGAAGCTTATTTCGAGCCAACAAGCTTATTTCAAGCCTACAAGCTTATTTCGATCCTAAAAGCTTATTTCAAGCCTAAAAGCTTATTTCAAGCCTACATGCTTATTTCAAGCCTAAAAGCTTCTTTCAAGCCTTAAAGCTTATTTCGAGCCTGTAAGCTTATTTCAAGCCTACAAGCTTATTTCAAGCCTAAAAGCTTATTTCGAACCTGAAAGCTTATTTCAATCCTACAAGCTTATTTCGAGCCTAAAAGCTTATTTCAAGCCTAGAAGCTTATTTCAAGCCTAAAAGCTTCTTTCAAGCCTGAAAGCTTATTTCAAGCCTAAAAGCTTATTTCGTGCTGGAAAGCTTATTTCAAGCCTAGAAGCATATTTCGAGCCTAAAAGCTTATTTCAAGCCTAAAAGCTTATTTCGAGCCTAAAAGCTTATTTCAAGCCTAAAACCTTATTTCGAGCCTGGAAGCTTATTTCGAGCCTAGAAGCTTATTTCGAGCCTAAAAGATTATTTCAACCCTGAAAGCTTATTTTAAGACTAAAAGCTTATTTCGAGCCTGGAGGCTTATTTCAAGCCTATAAGCTTATTTCAAGCCTAAAAGCTTATTTCAAGCCTAAAAGCTTATTTCAAGCCTACATGCTTATTACGAGCCTAAAAGCTTATTTCAAGCCTGAAAACTTATTTCAAGCTTAAAAGCTTATTTCGAGCCTAAAAGCTTATTTCGAGCCTGAAAGCTTATTTCATGCCTACAACCTTATTTCGAACCTAAAAGCTTATTTCGAGCCTGAAAGCTTATTTCAAGCCTACAAGCTTATTTCGAGCCTAAAAGCTTATTTCAAGCCTGAAAGCTTATTTCAAGCCTACAAGCTTATTTCGAGCGTGAAAGCTTATTTCAAGCCTAAAAGCTTATTTCGAGCCTGAAAGCTTATTTCAAGCCTACAAGCTTATTTCGAGCCTAAAAGCTTATTTCAAGCATAGAAGCTTATTTCGAGCCAACAAGCTTATTTCAAGCCTACAAGCTTATTTCGAGCCTAAAAAGCTTATTTTTAGCCTACAAGTTTATTTTGAGTCTGAAAGCTTATTTCAAGCCTACAAGCTTATTTCGAGCCTAAAATGCTTTTTTCAAGCCTACAAGCTTATTTCGAGCCTGAAAGCTTATTTCAAGCCTACAAGCTTATTTCGAGCCTTAAAAGCTTATTTCAAGCCTACGAGCTTATTTCGACCCTGAAAGCTTATTTCGAGCCTACAAGCTTATTTTGAGGCTAAAAATCTTATTTCAAGCCTAAAAGCTTATTTCGAGCCTGGAAGCTTATTTCGAGCCTACAAGCTTATTTCGAGCCTAATAGCTTATTTCAAGCCTAAAAGCGTATTTCAAGCATGGAAGCTTATTTCGAGCCTACAAGCTTATATCGAGCCTACAAGCTTATTTCGAGCCTAAAAGCTTATTTCAAGCACACAAGCTTATTTCGAGCCTGGAAGCTTATTTCGAGCCTAACAGCTTATTTCGAGCCTGAAAGATCATTTCGAGCCTACAAGCTTATTTCGAACCTAAAAGCTTATTTCAAGCCTAAAAGCTTATTTCAAGCCTAAAATCTTATTTCCAGCCTGAAAGATTATTTCAAGCCGGAAAGCTTATTTCAAACCTAAAAGCTTATTTCGAGCCTGAGAGCTTATTTCAAGAATAAAAGCTTATTTCGAACCTAAAGGCTTATTTCGAGCCTAAAAGCTTATTACAAGCCTAAAAGATTATTTTTAGCCTGAAAGCTTATTTCAAGCGTACAAGCTTATTTCGAGCCTAAAAGCTTATTTCGAGCCTGAAAGCTTACTTCAAGCCTACAAGCTTCTTTCAAGCCTAAAAGCTTCTTTCAAGCCTAAAAGCTTATTTCGAGCCTGAAAACTTATTTCAAGCCTACGAGCTTATTTCGAGCCTAGAAGCTTATTTCAAGCCTAAAAGCTTATTTCAAGCCTGAAAGCTTAATTCAACCCGAAAAGCCTATTTCGAGCCTAAAAGCTTATTTCGAGCCTAAAAGCTTATTTCAAGCCTACAAGCTTATTTCGAGGATAAAAGCTTATTTCAAGCCTGAAAGCTTATTTCGAGCCTGAAAGCTTATTTAAAGCCTAAAAGCTTATTTCAAGACTAAAAGCTTATTTCGAGCCTTAGAGCATATTTCAAGCCTACAAGCTTATTTCGAGCCTGAAAGCTTATTTCAAACCTTCAAGCTTATTCCGAGCCTAAAAGCGTTTTTCAAGCCTACAAGCTTATTTCGAGCCTTAAAGTTTATTTCAAACCTACAAGATTATTTCGAGCCTAAAAGCATATTTCAAGCCTAAAATCTTGTTTCAAGCCTAAAAGCTCATTTCAAGCCTACAAACTTATTTCGAGCCTGAAAGCTTATTTTAAGCCTAAAAGCTTATTTCAAGCCTAAGAGCATATTTCAAGCCTACAAGCTTATTCGAGCCTGAAAGCTTATTTCAAGCCTACAAGCTTATTTCGAGCCTGGAAGCTTATTTCAAGCCTACAAGCTTATTTCGAGCCTACAACCTTACTTCGAGCCTGAAAGCTTTTTTCAACCCTGAACGCTTATTTCAAGCCTTCAAACTTATTTCGAGGCTAAAAAGCTTATTTCAAGCCTAAAAGCTTATTTCGAGCCTGGAAGCTTATTTCGAGCCTACAAGCTTATTTCGAGCCTAATAGCTTATTTCAAGCCTAAAAGCGTATTTCAAGCATGGAAGCTTATTTCGAGCCTACAAGCTTATTTCGAGCCTGGAAGCTTATTTCAAGCCTACAAGCTTATTTCGAGCCTAAAAGCTTATTTCAAGCCTACAAGCTTATTTCAAGCCTAAAAGCTTATTTCGAGCCTGTAAGCTTATTCCAAGCCTACAAGCTAATTTAGAGCCTAAAAGCTTATTTCAAGCCTAGAAGCTTATTTCGAGCCTAAAAGCTTATTTCAAGCCTAGAAGCTTATTTCAAGCCTGAAAGCTTATTTCAAGCCTAAAAGCTTATTTCAAGCCTACATGCTTATTTCGAGCCTAAAAGCTTAATTCATGCCTTAAAGCTTATTTCAAGCCTACAAGCTTATTTCGAGCCTAAAAGCTTATTTCAAGCCTGAAAACTTATTTCAAGCCTAAAAGCTTATTTCAAGCCTATAAGCTTATTCCGAGCCTAAAAGCTTATTTCAAGCCTGAAAACTTATTTCAAGCCTAAAAGCTTATTTCAAGCCTACAAGCTTATTTCGAGCCTAGAAGCTTATTTCGAGCCTGAAAGTTTATTTCAAGCCTACAAGAATATTTCGAGCCTAAAAGCTTATTCCAAGCCTGAAAGCTTATTTCGAGCTTACAAGCTTATTTCGAGCGTGAAAGCTTATTTCAAGCCTGAAAACTTATTTCAAGCCTAAAAGCTTATTTCAAGCCTACAAGCTTATTTCGAGCCTAAAAGCTTATTTCGAGCCTGAAAGCTTATTTCATGCGTACAAGCTTATTTCAAGCCTAGAAGCTTATTTCGAGCCTGAAAGTTTATTTCAAGCCTACAAGATTATTTCGAGCATAAAAGCTTATTTCAAGCCTGAAAGCTTATTTCAAGCCTACAAGCTTATTTGGAGCGTGAAAGCTTATTTCAAGCCTAAAAGCTTATTTAGAGCCTAAAAGTTTATTTAAAGCCTACAAGCTTATTTCAAGCCTAAAAGCTTATTTCAAGCCTACAAGCTTATTTCGAGCCTAAAAGCTTATTTTAAGCCTAGAAGCTTATTTCGAGCCAACAAGCTTATTTCAAGCCTACAAGCTTATTTCGAGCCTAAAAGCTTATTTCAAGCCTTAAAGCTTATTTCAAGCCTACATGCTTATTTCGAGCCTAAAAGCTTATTGCAAGCCTTCAAGCTTATTTCGAGCGTGTAAGCTTATTTCAAGCCTACAAGCTTATTTCAAGCCTAAAAGCTTATTTCGAACCGGAAAGCTTATTTCAAGCCTACAAGCTTAATTCGAGCCTAAAAGCTTATTTCAAGCCTAGAAGCTTGTTTCGAGCCTAAAAGCTTATTTCAAGCCTGAAAGCTTATTTCAAGCCTTAAAGCTTATTTCGAGCCGGAAAGCTTATTTCAACCCTAGAAGCATATTTCGAGCCTGGGAGCTTATTTCAAGCCTAAAAGTTTATGTTGAGCCTAAAAGCTTATTTCAAGCCTAAAACCTTATTTCGAGCCTGGAAGCTCATTTCGAGCCTAGAAGCTTATTTCGAGCCTAAAAGATTATTTCAACCCTTAAAGCTTATTTCAAACCTACAAGCTTATTCCGAGCCTACAAGCTTATTTCGAGCCTAAAAGCTTATTTAAGGACTAAAAGCTTATTTCGAGCCTGGAAGCTTATTTCAAGCCTTTAAGCTTATTTCGAGCCGAAAAGCTTATTTCAAGCCTAAAAGCTTATTTCAAGCCTACATGCTTATTTCGAGCCTAAAACCTTATTTCAAGCCTGAAAACTTATTTCAAGCCTAAAAGCTTATTTCAAGCCTAAAAGCTTATTTCGAGCCTAAAAGCTTATTTCGAGCCTAAAAGCTTATTTCAAGCCTGAAAACTTATTTCATGCCTACAAGCTTATTTCGAACCTAAAAGCTTATTTCGAGTCTGAAATTTTATTTCAAGCATAGAGGCTTATTTTGAGCCCAAAAGCTTATTTCAAGCCTGAAAGCTTATTTCAAGCCTAAAAGCTTATTTCGAGCCTAAAAGTTTATTTCAAGCGTACAAGCTTATCTCGAGCCTGAAAGCTTATTTCAAGCCTACAAGCTTATTTCAAGCCTAAAAGCTTATTTCAAGCATAGAAGCTTATTTCGAGCCAACAAGCTTATTTCAAGCCTACAAGCTTATTTCGAGCCTAAAAAGCTTATTTCAAGCCTACAAGTTTATTTCGAGCCTGGAAGCTTATTTCAAGCCTAGAAGCTTATTTCGAGCGTACAAAGCTTATTTCATGCCTACAAGCTTATTTGGAGCCTGAAAGCTTATTTCAAGCCTACAAGCTTATTTCGAGCCTTAAAAGCTTATTTCAAGCCTACAAGCTTATTTCGAGCCGGAAAGCTTATTTCGTGCCTACAAGCTTATTTCGAGGCTAAAAGGCTTATTTCAAGCCTAAAAGCTTATTTCGAGCCTGGAAGCTTATTTCGAGCCTGGAAGCTTATTTCGAGCCTACAAGCTTATTTCGAGCCTAAAAGCTTATTTCGAACCTACAAGCTTATTTCGAGCCTAAAAGTTTATTTTAAGCATACAAGCTTATTTCGAGCCTGGAAGCTTATTTCGAGCCTAACAGCTTATTTTGAGCCTAAAAGCTTATCTCGAGCCTACAAGCTTATTTCGAGCCTAAAAGCTTATTTCAAGCCTAAAAGCTTATTTCAAGCCTAAAAGCTTATTTCAAGCCTACAAGCTCATTTCGAGCCTGAAAGATGATTTCAAGCCTAAAAGCTTATTTCGAGCCTGAGAGCATATTTCAAGCCTGAAAGCTTATTTCGAGCCTAAAAGCTTATTTCAAGCCTACAAGCTTATATCGAGCGTGAAAGCTTATTTCAAGCCTACAAGCTTATTTCGAGCCTGAAAGCTTATTTCAAACCCAAAAGCTTATTTCGAGCCTAAAAGCTTATTTCAAGCCTAAAATCTTGTTTCAAGCCTAAAAGCTTATTTCAAGCCTACAAGCTTATTTCGAGCCTGAAAGCTTATTTCAAGCCTAAAAGCTTATTTCGAGCCTAAGAGCATATTTCAAGCCTACAAGCTTATTCCAGCCTAAAAGCTTATTTCAAGCCTAAAAGCTTATTTCGAGCCTGGAAGCTTATTTCAAGCCTGGAAGCTTATTTCGAGCCTACAAGCTTATTTCGAGCCTAAAAGATTTTTTCAACCCTGAAAGCTTATTTCAAGCCTACAAACTTATTTCGAGCCTACAAGCTTATTCCGAGCCTACAAGCTTATTTCGAGCCTAAAAGCTTATTTCGAGCCTTAGAGCATATTTCAAGCCTACAAGCTTATTCGAGCCTAAAAGCTTATTTCAAGCCTACAAGCTTATTTCGAGCCTAAAAGCTTATTTCAAGCCTACAAACTTATTTCATCCACCAAAAGCTTATTTCGAGCCTGAAAGCTTATTCCAAGCCTACAAGCTTATTTCGAGCCCAAAAGCTTATTTCAAGCCTAGAAGCTTATTTCGAGCCTAAAAGCTTATATCAAGCCTGAAAGCTTATTTCAAGCCTAAAAGCTCATTTCGAGCCGGAAAGCTTATTTCAATGCCTAGAAGCTTATTTCGAGCTTGGGAGCTTATTTCAAGCCTAAAAGCTTATTTCGAGCCTAAAAGCTTATATCAAGCCTAAAACCATATTTCGAGCCTGGGAGCTTATTTCGAGCCTAAAAGCTTATTTTGAGCCTAAAAGCTTATTTCAAGCCTAAAACCTTATTTCGAGCCTGGAAGCTTATTTCGAGCCTAGAAGCTTATTTCGAACCTAAAAGATTATTTCAACCCTTAAAGCTTATTTCAAACATACAAGCTTATTCCGAGCCTACAAGCTTATTTCGAGCCTAAAAGCATATTTTAGGACTAAAAGCTTATTTCGAGCCTGGAAGCTTATTTCAAGCCTTTAAGCTTATTTCAAGCCTAAAAGCTTATTTCAAGCCTAAAAGCTTATTTCAAGCCTGAAAACTTATTTCAAGCCTAAAAGCTTATTTCAAGCCTACAAGCTTATTTCGAGCCTAGAAGCTTATTTCGAGCCTGAAAGTTTATTTCAAGCCTACAAGAATATTTCGAGCCTAAAAGCTTATTTCAAGCCTGAAAGCTTTTTCGAGCTTACAAGCTTATTTCGAGCGTGAAAGCTTATTTCAAGCCTGAAAACTTATTTCAAGCCTAAAAGCTTATTTCAAGCCTACAAGCTTATTTCGAGCCTAAAAGCTTATTTCGAGCCTGAAAGCTTATTTCATGCGTACAAGCTTATTTCAAGCCTAGAAGCTTATTTCGAGCCTGAAAGTTTATTTCAAGCCTACAAGATTATTTCGAGCATAAAAGCTTATTTCAAGCCTGAAAGCTTATTTCAAGCCTACAAGCTTATTTGGAGCGTGAAAGCTTATTTCAAGCCTAAAAGCTTATTTAGAGCCTAAAAGTTTATTTAAAGCCTACAAGCTTATTTCAAGCCTAAAAGCTTATTTCAAGCCTACAAGCTTATTTCGAGCCTAAAAGCTTATTTTAAGCCTAGAAGCTTATTTCGAGCCAACAAGCTTATTTCAAGCCTACAAGCTTATTTCGAGCCTAAAAGCTTATTTCAAGCCTTAAAGCTTATTTCAAGCCTACATGCTTATTTCGAGCCTAAAAGCTTATTGCAAGCCTTCAAGCTTATTTCGAGCGTGTAAGCTTATTTCAAGCCTACAAGCTTATTTCAAGCCTAAAAGCTTATTTCGAACCGGAAAGCTTATTTCAAGCCTACAAGCTTAATTCGAGCCTAAAAGCTTATTTCAAGCCTAGAAGCTTGTTTCGAGCCTAAAAGCTTATTTCAAGCCTGAAAGCTTATTTCAAGCCTTAAAGCTTATTTCGAGCCGGAAAGCTTATTTCAACCCTAGAAGCATATTTCGAGCCTGGGAGCTTATTTCAAGCCTAAAAGTTTATGTTGAGCCTAAAAGCTTATTTCAAGCCTAAAACCTTATTTCGAGCCTGGAAGCTCATTTCGAGCCTAGAAGCTTATTTCGAGCCTAAAAGATTATTTCAACCCTTAAAGCTTATTTCAAACCTACAAGCTTATTCCGAGCCTACAAGCTTATTTCGAGCCTAAAAGCTTATTTTAGGACTAAAAGCTTATTTCGAGCCTGGAAGCTTATTTCAAGCCTTTAAGCTTATTTCGAGCCGAAAAGCTTATTTCAAGCCTAAAAGCTTATTTCAAGCCTACATGCTTATTTCGAGCCTAAAACCTTATTTCAAGCCTGAAAACTTATTTCAAGCCTAAAAGCTTATTTCAAGCCTAAAAGCTTATTTCGAGCCTAAAAGCTTATTTCGAGCCTAAAAGCTTATTTCAAGCCTGAAAACTTATTTCATGCCTACAAGCTTATTTCGAACCTAAAAGCTTATTTCGAGTCTGAAATTTTATTTCAAGCATAGAGGCTTATTTTGAGCCCAAAAGCTTATTTCAAGCCTGAAAGCTTATTTCAAGCCTAAAAGCTTATTTCGAGCCTAAAAGTTTATTTCAAGCGTACAAGCTTATCTCGAGCCTGAAAGCTTATTTCAAGCCTACAAGCTTATTTCAAGCCTAAAAGCTTATTTCAAGCATAGAAGCTTATTTCGAGCCAACAAGCTTATTTCAAGCCTACAAGCTTATTTCGAGCCTAAAAAGCTTATTTCAAGCCTACAAGTTTATTTCGAGCCTGGAAGCTTATTTCAAGCCTAGAAGCTTATTTCGAGCGTACAAAGCTTATTTCATGCCTACAAGCTTATTTGGAGCCTGAAAGCTTATTTCAAGCCTACAAGCTTATTTCGAGCCTTAAAAGCTTATTTCAAGCCTACAAGCTTATTTCGAGCCGGAAAGCTTATTTCGTGCCTACAAGCTTATTTCGAGGCTAAAAGGCTTATTTCAAGCCTAAAAGCTTATTTCGAGCCTGGAAGCTTATTTCGAGCCTGGAAGCTTATTTCGAGCCTACAAGCTTATTTCGAGCCTAAAAGCTTATTTCGAACCTACAAGCTTATTTCGAGCCTAAAAGTTTATTTTAAGCATACAAGCTTATTTCGAGCCTGGAAGCTTATTTCGAGCCTAACAGCTTATTTTGAGCCAAAAAGCTTATCTCGAGCCTACAAGCTTATTTCGAGCCTAAAAGCTTATTTCAAGCCTAAAAGCTTATTTCAAGCCTAAAAGCTTATTTCAAGCCTACAAGCTCATTTCGAGCCTGAAAGATGATTTCAAGCCTAAAAGCTTATTTCGAGCCTGAGAGCATATTTCAAGCCTGAAAGCTTATTTCGAGCCTAAAAGCTTATTTCAAGCCTACAAGCTTATATCGAGCGTGAAAGCTTATTTCAAGCCTACAAGCTTATTTCGAGCCTGAAAGCTTATTTCAAACCCAAAAGCTTATTTCGAGCCTAAAAGCTTATTTCAAGCCTAAAATCTTGTTTCAAGCCTAAAAGCTTATTTCAAGCCTACAAGCTTATTTCGAGCCTGAAAGCTTATTTCAAGCCTAAAAGCTTATTTCGAGCCTAAGAGCATATTTCAAGCCTACAAGCTTATTCCAGCCTAAAAGCTTATTTCAAGCCTAAAAGCTTATTTCGAGCCTGGAAGCTTATTTCAAGCCTGGAAGCTTATTTCGAGCCTACAAGCTTATTTCGAGCCTAAAAGATTTTTTCAACCCTGAAAGCTTATTTCAAGCCTACAAACTTATTTCGAGCCTACAAGCTTATTCCGAGCCTACAAGCTTATTTCGAGCCTAAAAGCTTATTTCGAGCCTAAGAGCATATTTCAAGCCTACAAGCTTATTCGAGCCTAAAAGCTTATTTCAAGCCTACAAGCTTATTTCGAGCCTAAAAGCTTATTTCAAGCCTACAAACTTATTTCATCCACCAAAAGCTTATTTCGAGCCTGAAAGCTTATTCCAAGCCTACAAGCTTATTTCGAGCCCAAAAGCTTATTTCAAGCCTAGAAGCTTATTTCGAGCCTAAAAGCTTATATCAAGCCTGAAAGCTTATTTCAAGCCTAAAAGCTTATTTCGAGCCTGGAAGCTTATTTCGAGCCTTGAGACTTATTTCAAGCCTAAAAGCTTATTTCGAGCCTGGAAGCTTATTTCGAGCCTGGAACCTTATTTCGAGCCTACAAGCTTATTTCGAGCCTCTTAGCTTATTTCGAACCTACAAGCTTATTTCGAGCCTAAAAGTTTATTTTAAGCATACAAGCTTATTTCGAGCCTGGAAGTTTATTTCGAGCCTAACAGCTTATTTTGAGCCTAAAAGCTTATCTCGAGCCTAAAAGCTTATTTCGAGCCTAAAAGCTTATTTCAAGCCTAAAAGCATATTTCAAGCCTAAAAGCTTATTTCAAGCCTACAAGCTTATTTCGAGCCTGAAAGATGATTTCAAGCCTAAAAGCTTATTTCGAGGGTGAGAGCAAATTTCAAGCCTGAAAGCTTATTTCGAGCCTAAAAGCTTATTTCAAGCCTACAAGCTTATATCAAGCCTGAAAGCTTATTTCAAGCATACAAGCTTATTTCGATCCTAAAAGCTTTTTTCAAGCCTACAAGCTTATTTCGATCCTGAAAGCTTATTTCAAACCCAAAAGCTTATTTCGAGCCTAAAAGCTTATTTCAAGCCTAAAATCTTGTTTCAAGCCTAAAAGATTATTTCAAGCCTACAAGCTTATTTCGAGCCTGAAAGCTTATTTCAAGCCTAAAAGCTTATTTCGAGCCTAAGAGCATATTTCAAGCCTACAAGCTTATTCGAGCCTAAAAGCTTATTTCAAGCCTAAAAGCTTATTTCGAGCCTGGAAGCTTATTTCAAGCCTGGAAGCTTATTTCGAGCCTAAAAGCTTATTTCGAGCCTAAAAGATTTTTTCAACCCTGAAAGCTTATTTCAAGCCTACAAACTTATTTCGAGCCTACAAGCTTATTCCGAGCCTACAAGCTTATTTCGAGCCTGGAAGCTTATTTCAAGCCTACAAGCTTATTTCGAGCCTAAAAGCTTATTTCAAGCCTACAAGCTTATTTCAAGCCTAAAAGCTTATTCCGAGCCTACAAGCTTATTTCGAGCCTGAAAGCTTATTTCAAGCCTACAAGCTTATTTCGAGCCTGGAAGCTTATTTCAAGCCTACAAGCTTATTTCGAGCCTACAACCTTACTTCGAGCCTGAAAGCTTTTTTCAACCCTGAACGCTTATTTCAAGCCTTCAAACTTATTTCGAGGCTAAAAAGCTTATTTCAAGCCTAAAAGCTTATTTCGAGCCTGGAAGCTTATTTCGAGCCTACAAGCTTATTTCGAGCCTAATAGCTTATTTCAAGCCTAAAAGCGTATTTCAAGCATGGAAGCTTATTTCGAGCCTACAAGCTTATTTCGAGCCTGGAAGCTTATTTCAAGCCTACAAGCTTATTTCGAGCCTAAAAGCTTATTTCAAGCCTACAAGCTTATTTCAAGCCTAAAAGCTTATTTCGAGCCTGTAAGCTTATTCCAAGCCTACAAGCTAATTTAGAGCCTAAAAGCTTATTTCAAGCCTAGAAGCTTATTTCGAGCCTAAAAGCTTATTTCAAGCCTAGAAGCTTATTTCAAGCCTGAAAGCTTATTTCAAGCCTAAAAGCTTATTTCAAGCCTACATGCTTATTTCGAGCCTAAAAGCTTAATTCATGCCTTAAAGCTTATTTCAAGCCTACAAGCTTATTTCGAGCCTAAAAGCTTATTTCAAGCCTGGAAACTTATTTCAAGCCTAAAAGCTTATTTCAAGCCTATAAGCTTATTCCGAGCCTAAAAGCTTATTTCAAGCCTGAAAACTTATTTCAAGCCTAAAAGCTTATTTCAAGCCTACAAGCTTATTTCGAGCCTAGAAGCTTATTTCGAGCCTGAAAGTTTATTTCAAGCCTACAAGAATATTTCGAGCCTAAAAGCTTATTTCAAGCCTGAAAGCTTATTTCGAGCTTACAAGCTTATTTCGAGCGTGAAAGCTTATTTCAAGCCTGAAAACTTATTTCAAGCCTAAAAGCTTATTTCAAGCCTACAAGCTTATTTCGAGCCTAAAAGCTTATTTCGAGCCTGAAAGCTTATTTCATGCGTACAAGCTTATTTCGAGCCTAGAAGCTTATTTCGAGCCTGAAAGTTTATTTCAAGCCTACAAGATTATTTCGAGCATAAAAGCTTATTTCAAGCCTGAAAGCTTATTTCAAGCCTACAAGCTTATTTGGAGCGTGAAAGCTTATTTCAAGCCTAAAAGCTTATTTAGAGCCTAAAAGTTTATTTAAAGCCTACAAGCTTATTTTAAGCCTAAAAGCTTATTTCAAGCCTACAAGCTTATTTCGAGCCTAAAAGCTTATTTTAAGCCTAGAAGCTTATTTCGAGCCAACAAGCTTATTTCAAGCCTACAAGCTTATTTCGAGCCTAAAAGCTTATTTCAAGCCTTAAAGCTTATTTCAAGCCTACATGCTTATTTCGAGCCTAAAAGCTTATTGCAAGCCTTCAAGCTTATTTCGAGCGTGTAAGCTTATTTGAAGCCTACAAGCTTATTTCAAGCCTAAAAGCTTATTTCGAACCGGAAAGCTTATTTCAAGCCTACAAGCTTAATTCGAGCCTAAAAGCTTATTTCAAGCCTAGAAGCTTGTTTCGAGCCTAAAAGCTTATTTCAAGCCTGAAAGCTTATTTCAAGCCTTAAAGCTTATTTCGAGCCGGAAAGCTTATTTCAACCCTAGAAGCATATTTCGAGCCTGGGAGCTTATTTCAAGCCTAAAAGTTTATGTTGAGCCTAAAAGCTTATTTCAAGCCTAAAACCTTATTTCGAGCCTGGAAGCTCATTTCGAGCCTAGAAGCTTATTTCGAGCCTAAAAGATTATTTCAACCCTTAAAGCTTATATCAAACCTACAAGCTTATTCCGAGCCTACAAGCTTATTTCGAGCCTAAAAGCTTATTTTAGGACTAAAAGCTTATTTCGAGCCTGGAAGCTTATTTCAAGCCTTTAAGCTTATTTCGAGCCGAAAAGCTTATTACAAGCCTAAAAGCTTATTTCAAGCCTACATGCTTATTTCGAGCCTAAAAGCTTATTTCAAGCCTGAAAACTTATTTCAAGCCTAAAAGCTTATTTCAAGCCTAAAAGCTTATTTCGAGCCTAAAAGCTTATTTCGAGCCTAAAAGCTTATTTCAAGCCTGAAAACTTATTTCATGCCTACAAGCTTATTTCGAACCTAAAAGCTTATTTCGAGTCTGAAATTTTATTTCAAGCATACAGGCTTATTTTGAGCCCAAAAGCTTATTTCAAGCCTGAAAGCTTATTTCAAGCCTAAAAGCTTATTTCGAGCCTAAAAGTTTATTTCAAGCGTACAAGCTTATCTCGAGCCTGAAAGCTTATTTCAAGCCTACAAGCTTATTTCAAGCCTAAAAGCTTATTTCAAGCATAGAAGCTTATTTCGAGCCAACAAGCTTATTTCAAGCCTACAAGCTTATTTCGAGCCTAAAAAGCTTATTTCAAGCCTACAAGTTTATTTCGAGCCTGGAAGCTTATTTCAAGCCTAGAAGCTTATTTTGAGCGTACAAAGCTTATTTCATGCCTACAAGCTTATTTGGAGCCTGAAAGCTTATTTCAAGCCTACAAGCTTATTTCGAGCCTTAAAAGCTTATTTCAAGCCTACAAGCTTATTTCGAGCCGGAAAGCTTATTTCGTGCCTACAAGCTTATTTCGAGGCTAAAAGGCTTATTTCAAGCCTAAAAGCTTATTTCGAGCCTGGAAGCTTATTTCGAGCCTGGAAGCTTATTTCGAGCCTACAAGCTTATTTCGAGCCTAAAAGCTTATTTCGAACCTACAAGCTTATTTCGAGCCTAAAAGTTTATTTTAAGCATACAAGCTTATTTCGAGCCTGGAAGCTTATTTCGAGCCTAACAGCTTATTTTGAGCCTAAAAGCTTATCTCGAGCCTACAAGCTTATTTCGAGCCTAAAAGCTTATTTCAAGCCTAAAAGCTTATTTCAAGCCTAAAAGCTTATTTCAAGCCTACAAGCTCATTTCGAGCCTGAAAGATGATTTCAAGCCTAAAAGCTTATTTCGAGCCTGAGAGCATATTTCAAGCCTGAAAGCTTATTTCGAGCCTAAAAGCTTATTTCAAGCCTACAAGCTTATATCGAGCCTGAAAGCTTATTTCAAGCCTACAAGCTTATTTCGAGCCTGAAAGCTTATTTCAAACCCAAAAGCTTATTTCGAGCCTAAAAGCTTATTTCAAGCCTAAAATCTTGTTTCAAGCCTAAAAGCTTATTTCAAGCCTACAAGCTTATTTCGAGCCTGAAAGCTTATTTCAAGCCTAAAAGCTTATTTCGAGCCTAAGAGCATATTTCAAGCCTACAAGCTTATTCCAGCCTAAAAGCTTATTTCAAGCCTAAAAGCTTATTTCGAGCCTGGAAGCTTATTTCAAGCCTGGAAGCTTATTTCGAGCCTACAAGCTTATTTCGAGCCTAAAAGATTTTTTCAACCCTGAAAGCTTATTTCAAGCCTACAAACTTATTTCGAGCCTACAAGCTTATTCCGAGCCTACAAGCTTATTTCGAGCCTAAAAGCTTATTTCGAGCCTAAGAGCATATTTCAAGCCTACAAGCTTATTCGAGCCTAAAAGCTTATTTCAAGCCTACAAGCTTATTTCGAGCCTAAAAGCTTATTTCAAGCCTACAAACTTATTTCATCCACCAAAAGCTTATTTCGAGCCTGAAAGCTTATTCCAAGCCTACAAGCTTATTTCGAGCCCAAAAGCTTATTTCAAGCCTAGAAGCTTATTTCGAGCCTAAAAGCTTATATCAAGCCTGAAAGCTTATTTCAAGCCTAAAAGCTCATTTCGAGCCGGAAAGCTTATTTCAATGCCTAGAAGCTTATTTCGAGCTTTGGGAGCTTATTTCAAGCCTAAAAGCTTATTTCGAGCCTAAAAGCTTATATCAAGCCTAAAACCTTATTTCGAGCCTGGGAGCTTATTTCGAGCCTAAAAGCTTATTTTGAGCCTAAAAGCTTATTTCAAGCCTAAAACCTTATTTCGAGCCTGGAAGCTTATTTCGAGCATAGAAGCTTATTTCGAACCTAAAAGATTATTTCAACCCTTAAAGCTTATTTCAAACCTACAAGCTTATTCCGAGCCTACAAGCTTATTTCGAGCCTAAAAGCATATTTTAGGACTAAAAGCTTATTTCGAGCCTGGAAGCTTATTTCAAGCCTTTAAGCTTATTTCAAGCCTAAAAGCTTATTTCAAGCCTAAAAGCTTATTTCAAGCCAACATGCTTATTTCGAGCCTAAAAGCTTATTTCAAGCCTGAAAACTTATTTCAAGCCTAAAAGCTTATTTCAAGCCTAAAAGCTTATTTCGAGCCTAAAAGCTTATTTCGAGCCTAAAAGCTTATTTCGAGCCTGAAAGCTTATTTCATGCCTACAAGCTTATTTCGAACCTAAAAGCTTATTTCGAGTCTGAAAGCTTATTTCAAGCGTACAAGCTTATTTTGAGCCCAAAAGCTTATTTCAAGCCTGAAAGCTTATTTCAAGCCTAAAAGCTTATTTCGAGCCTAAAAGTTTATTTCAAGCCTACAAGGTTATCTCGAGCCTGAAAGCTTATTTCAAGCCTACAAGCTTATTTCGAGCCTAAAAGCTTATTTCAAGCATAGAAGCTTATTTCGAGCCAACAAGCTTATTTCAAGCGTACAAGCTTATTTCGAGCCTAAAAAGCTTATTTCAAGCCTACAAGTTTATTTCGAGCCTGAAAGCTTATTTCAAGTTTAGAAGCTTATTTCGAGCCTACAAAGCTTATTTCATGCCTATAAGCTTATTTGGAGCCTGAAAGCTTATTTCAAGCCTACAAGCTCATTTCGAGCCTTAAAAGCTTATTTCAAGCCTACAAGCTTATTTCGAGCCGGAAAGCTTATTTCGTGCCTACAAGCTTATTTCGAGGCTAAAAGGCTTATTTCAAGCCTAAAAGCTTATTTCGAGCCTGGAAGCTTATTTCGAGCCTTGAGACTTATTTCAAGCCTAAAAGCTTATTTCGAGCCTGGAAGCTTATTTCGAGCCTGGAACCTTATTTCGAGCCTACAAGCTTATTTCGAGCCTCTTAGCTTATTTCGAACCTACAAGCTTATTTCGAGCCTAAAAGTTTATTTTAAGCATACAAGCTTATTTCGAGCCTGGAAGTTTATTTCGAGCCTAACAGCTTATTTTGAGCCTAAAAGCTTATCTCGAGCCTAAAAGCTTATTTCGAGCCTAAAAGCTTATTTCAAGCCTAAAAGCATATTTCAAGCCTAAAAGCTTATTTCAAGCCTACAAGCTTATTTCGAGCCTGAAAGATGATTTCAAGCCTAAAAGCTTATTTCGAGGGTGAGAGCAAATTTCAAGCCTGAAAGCTTATTTCGAGCCTAAAAGCTTATTTCAAGCCTACAAGCTTATATCAAGCCTGAAAGCTTATTTCAAGCCTACAAGCTTATTTCGATCCTAAAAGCTTTTTTCAAGCCTACAAGCTTATTTCGATCCTGAAAGCTTATTTCAAACCCAAAAGCTTATTTCGAGCCTAAAAGCTTATTTCAAGCCTAAAATCTTGTTTCAAGCCTAAAAGATTATTTCAAGCCTACAAGCTTATTTCGAGCCTGAAAGCTTATTTCAAGCCTAAAAGCTTATTTCGAGCCTAAGAGCATATTTCAAGCCTACAAGCTTATTCGAGCCTAAAAGCTTATTTCAAGCCTAAAAGCTTATTTCGAGCCTGGAAGCTTATTTCAAGCCTGGAAGCTTATTTCGAGCCTAAAAGCTTATTTCGAGCCTAAAAGATTTTTTCAACCCTGAAAGCTTATTTCAAGCCTACAAACTTATTTCGAGCCTACAAGCTTATTCCGAGCCTACAAGCTTATTTCGAGCCTGGAAGCTTATTTCAAGCCTACAAGCTTATTTCGAGCCTAAAAGCTTATTTCAAGCCTACAAGCTTATTTCAAGCCTAAAAGCTTATTTCGAGCCTGAAAGCTTATTCCAAGCCTACAAGCTTATTTCGAGCCTAAAAGCTAATTTCAAGCCTAGAAGCTTATTGAGCCTAAAAGCTTATATCAAGCCTGAAAGCTTATTTCAAGACTAAAAGCTCATTTCGAGCCGGAAAGCTTATTACAATGCCTAGAAGCTTATTTCGAGCTTGGGAGCTTATTTCAAGCCTAAAAGCTTATTTCGAGCCTAAAAGCTTATTTCAAGCCTAAAACCTTATTTCGAGCCTGGAAGCTTATTTCGAGCCTTGAAGCTTATTTCGAGCCTAAAAGATTATTTCAACCCTTAAAGCTTATTTCAAACCTACAAGCTTATTCCGAGCCTACAAGCTTATTTCGAGCCTAAAAGCTTATTTTAGAACTGAAAGCTTATTTCGAGCCTGGAAGCTTATTTCAAGCCTGAAAACTTATTTCAAGCCTAAAAGCTTATTTCAAGCCTAAAAGCTTATTTCGAGCCTAATAGCTTATTTCGAGCCTAAAAGCTTATTTCGAGCTTTAAAGCTTATTTCATGCCTACAAGCTTATTTCGAACCTAAAAGCTTATTTCGAGTCTGAAAGCTTATTTCAAGCGTACAAGCTTATTTTGAGCCCAAAAGCTTATTTCAAGCCTGAAAGCTTATTTCAAGCCTAAAAGCTTATTTCGAGCCTAAAAGTTTATTTCAAGCCTACAAGCTTATCTCGAGCCTGAAAGCTTATTTCAAGCCTACAAGCTTATTTCGAGCCTAAAAGCTTATTTCAAGCATAGAAGATTATTTCGAGCCAACAAGCTTATTTCAAGCCTACAAGCTTATTTCGAGCCTAAAAAGCTTATTTCAAGCCTACAAGTTTATTTCGAGCCTGAAAGCTTATTTCAAGCCTAGAAGCTTATTTCGAGCCTACAAAGCTTATTTCATGCCTACAAGCTTATTTCGAGCCTGAAAGCTTATTTCAAGCCTACAAGCTTATTTCGAGCCTTAAAAGCTTATTTCAAGCCCACAAGCTTATTTCGAGCCGGAAAGCTTATTTCGTGCCTACAAGCTTATTTCGAGGCTAAAAGGCTTATTTCAAGCCTAAAAGCTTATTTCGAGCCTAGAAGCTTATTTCGAGCCTAGAAGCTTATTTCGAGCCTATAAGCTTATTTCGAGCCTAATAGCTTATTTCGAACCTACAAGCTTATTTCGAGCCTAAAAGTTTATTTCAAGCATACAAGCTTATTTCGAGCCTGGAAGCTTATTTCGAGCCTAACAGCTTATTTTGAGCCAAAAAGCTTATATCGAGCCTAAAAGCTTATTTCGAGCCTAAAAGCTTATTTCAAGCCTAAAAGCTTATTTCGAGCCTAAAAGCTTATTTCAAGCCTACAAGCTTATTTCGAGCCTGAAAGATGATTTCAAGCCTAAAAGCTTATTTCGAGCCTGAGAGCATATTTCAAGACTGAAAGCTAATTTCGAGCCTAAAAGCTTATTTCAAGCCTACAAGCTTATATCGACCCTGGAAGCTTATTTCAAGCCTACAAGCATATTTCGAGCCTAAAAGCTTTTTTCAAGCCTACAAGCTTATTTCGAGCCTGAAAGCTTATTTCAAACCCAAAAGCTTATTTCGAGCCTAGAAGCTTATTTAGAGCCTAAAATTTTGTTTCAAGTCTAAAAGCTTATTTCAAGCCTACAAGCTTATTTCGAGCCTGTAAGCTTATTTCAAGCCTAAAAGCTTATTTCGAGCCTAAGAGCATATTTCAAGCCTACAAGCTTATTCGAGCCTAAAAGCTTATTTCAAGCCTAAAAGCTTATTTCGAGCCTGGAAGCTTATTTCAAGCCTGGAAGCTTATTTCGAGCCTACAAGCTTTTTTCGAGCCTAAAAGATTTTTTCAACCCTGAAAGCTTATTTCAAGACTACAAACTTATTTCGAGCCTACAAGCTTATTCCGAGCCTACAAGCTTATTTCGAGCCTGGAAGCTTATTTCAAGCCTACAAGCTTATTTCGAGCCTAAAAGCTTATTTCAAGCCTACAAGCTTATTTAAAGCCTAAAATCTTATTTCGAGCCTGAAAGCTTATTCCGAGCCTACAAGCTTATTTCGAGCCTAAAAGCTTATTTCAAGCCTAGAAGCTTTTTTCGAGCCTAAAAGCTTATATCAAGCCTGAAAGCTTATTTCAAGCCTAAAAGCTCATTTCGAGCCGGAAAGCTTATTTCAATGCCTAGAAGCTTATTGCGAGCTTGGGAGCTTATTCCAAGCCTAAAAGCTTATTTCGAGCCTAAAAGCTTATTTCAAGCCTAAAACCTTATTTCAAGCCTGGAAGCTTATTTCGAGCCTACAAGCTTATTTCCAGCCTAAAAGATTATTTCAACCCTGAAAGATTATTTCAAACCTACAAGCTTATTTCAAGAGTACAAGCTTATTTCGATTCTAAAAGCTCATTACAAGACTAAAAGCTTATTTCAAGCCTGGAAGCTTATTTAAAGCCTATAAGCTTATTTCGAGCCTAAAAGCTTATTTCAAGCCTAAAAGCTTATTTCAAGCCTACATGCTTATTTCGAGCCTAAAAGCTTACTTCAAGCCTGAAAACTTATTTCAAGCCTAAAAGCTTATTTCAAGCCTACAAGCTTATTTCGAGCCTAAAAGCCTATTTCAAGCCTAAAAGCTCATTTCGAGCCGGAAAGCTTATTTCAATGCCTAGAAGCTTATTTTGAGCCTAAAAGCTTATTTCAAGCCTGAAAACTTATTTCAAGCCTAAAAGCTTATTTCAAGCCTACAAGCTTATTTCGAGCCGAAAAGCTTATTTCGAGCCTGAAAGTTTATTTCAAGCCTACAAGAATATTTCGAGCCTAAAAGCTTATTTCAAGCCTGAAAGCATATTTCAAGCTTACAAGCTTATTTCGAGCGTGAAAGCTTATTTCAAGACTGAAAACTTATTTCAAGCCTAAAAGCTTATTTCAAGCCCACAAGCTTATTTCGAGCCTAAAAGCTTATTTCGAGCCTGAAAGCTTATTTCATGCGTACAAGCTTATTTCGAGCCTAAAAGCTTATATCGAGCCTGAAAGTTTATTTCAAGCCTACAAGATTATTTCGAGCCTAAAAGCTTATTTCAAGCCTGAAAGCTTATTTCAAGCCTACAAGCTTATTTGGAGCGTGAAAGCTTATTTCAAGCCTAAAAGCTTATTTCAAGCCTAAAAGTTTATTTCAAGCCTACAAGCTTATTTCGAGCCTAAAAGCTTATTTCAAGCCTACAAGCTTATTTCGAGCCTAAAAGCTTATTTTAAGCCTAGAAGCATATTTCGAGCCAACAAGCTTATTTCAAGCCTACAAGCTTATTTCGAGCCTAAAAGCTTATTTCAAGCCTAAAAGCTTATTTCAAGCCTACATGCTTATTTCGAGCCTAAAAGCTTATTGCAAGCCTTAAAGCTTATTTCGAGCGTGTAAGCTTATTTCAAGCCTTCAAGCTTATTTCAAGCCTAAAAGCTTATTTCGAACCGGAAAGCTTATTTCAAGCCTACAAGCTTAATTTGAACCTAAAAGCTTATTTCAAGCCTAGAAGCAGGTTTCGAACCTAAAAGCTTATTTCAAGCCTGAAAGCTTATTTCAAGCCTAGAAGCATATTTCGAGCCTGGGAGCTTATTTCAAGCCTAAAAGCTTATTTTGAGCCTAAAAGCTTATTTCAAGCCTAAAACCTTATTTCGAGCCTGGAAGCTTATTTCGAGCCTAGAAGCTTATTTCAAGCCTAAAAGATTATTTCAACCCTTAAAGCTTATTTCAAACCTACAAGCTTATTCCGAGCCTACAAGCTTATTTCGAGCCTAAAAGCTTATTTTAGGACTAAAAGCTTATTTCGAGCCTGGAAGCTTATTTCAAGCCTTTAAGCTTATTTCGAGCCTAAAAGCTTATTTCAAGCCTAAAACCTTATTTCAAGCCTGAAAACTTATTTCAAGCCTAAAAGCTTATTTCAAGCCTAAAAGCTTATTTCGAGCCTAAAAGCTTATTTCGAGCCTGAAAGCTTATTTCATGCCTACAAGCTTATTTCGAACCTAAAAGCTTATTTTAGGACTAAAAGCTTATTTCGAGCCTGGAAGCTTATTTCAAGCCTTTAAGCTTATTTCGAGCCTAAAAGCTTATTTCAATCCTAAAAGCTTATTTCAAGCCTGAAAACTTATTTCAAGCCTAAAAGCTTATTTCAAGCCTAAAAGCTTATTTCGAGCCTAAAAGCTTATTTCGAGCCTGAAAGCTTATTTCATGCCTACAAGCTTATTTCGAACCTAAAAGCTTATTTCGAGTCTGAAAGCTTATTTCTAGCGTACAAGCTTATTTTGAGCCCAAAAGGTTATTTCAAGCCTGAAAGCTTATTTCAAGCCAAAAAGCTTATTTCGAGCCTAAAAGTTTATTTCGAGCCTAAAAGCTTATTTCGAGCCTAAAAGCTTATTTCGAGCCTGAAAGCTTATTTCATGCCTACAAGCTTATTTCGAACCTAAAAGCTTATTTCGACTCTGAAAGCTTATTTCTAGCGTACAAGCTTATTTCGAGCCTAAAAGCTCATTTCGAGCCTAAAAGCTTATTTTAAGACTGAAAGCTTATTTCAAGCCTACAGGCTTATTTCGAGCCTAAAAGCTTATTTGGAGCCTAAAAGCATATTTCGAGCCTGGCAGCTTATTTCAAGCGTGCAAGCTTATTTTGAGCCTAAAAGCTTATTTCGAGCCTGAAAGCTTATTTGGAGCCTGGAAGTTTATTTCAAGCCTACAAGCTTATTTCGAGCCTAAAAGCTTAGTTCGAGCCTGAAAGCTTATTTCGAGCCTGGAAGCGTATATCAAGTCTACATGCTTATTTTGAGCTTAAAAGCTTATTTCAAGCCTAAAAGCTTTTTTTAAGCCTGAAAGCTTATTTCAAGCCTTTAAGCTTATTTCGAGCCTAAAAGCTTATTTCAAGCCTAAAAGCTTATTTCGAGCCTGAAAGCTTATTTCAAGCCTACAAGCTTATTTCGAGCCTAAAAGCTTATTTGAAGCTTAAAGGCTTATTTCAAGCCTGAGAGCTTATTTCAAGCCTACAAGCTTATTTCGAGCCTAAAAGCTTATTTGAAGCCTAAAAGCTTATTTTGAGCCTGAAAGCTTATTTCAAGCCTGGAAGCTTATTTCAAGCCTACAAGCTTATTTCGAGTCTAAAAGCATAGTTCGAACCTGAAAGCTTATTTCGAGCCTGGAAGCTTATATCAAGTCTACAAGCTTATTTTCAGCCTAAAAGCTTATTTCAAGCCTAAAACCTTTTTTTGAGCCTGAAAGCTTATTTCAAGTCTACAAGCTTATTTTGAGCCTGAAAGCTTATTTCAAGCCTAAAAGCTTATTTCGAGCCTGAAAGCTTATTTCAAGCCTACTAGCTTATTTCAAGCCTAAAAGCTTATTTCAAGCCTAAAAGCTTATTTCGAGCCCGAAAGCTTATTTCAACCCTACAAGCTTATTTCGAGCCTAAAAGCTTATTTGAAGCCTAAAAGCTTATTTCGAGCCTGAAAGCTTATTTCAGGCCTACAAGCTTATTTCGAGCCTGAAAGCTTATTTCAAGCCTACAAGCCTATTTTGAGCCTGGGAGCTTATTTCAAGCTTAAAAGCTTGTTTCGAGCCTAAAAGCTTATTTGAAGCCTAAAAGCTTATTTCGAACCTGGAAGCTTATTTCAAGCCTTCAAGCTTATTTGAAGCCTAAGAGCTTATTTCAAGCCTAAAAGCTTATTTTGAGCTCGAAAGCTTATTTCAAGCCTACAAACTTATTTTGAGCCTAAAAGCTTATTTCAAGCCTAAAAGCTTATTTCGAGCCTAAAAGCTTATTTCAAGTCTACAAGCTTGAAATAAGCTTTTAGGCTCAAAAAAAGCTTGTGGGCTTGAATTAACACTGGATAGGTACGGTGGGTCGTTTGCGACCCCGAGCGTCAAAAAAAAACAGGTTTTTCTCACGTGACTCACCCCTGTGACTGAATTTGTGGGTGATCGACCTGCAGGAGGTGTCTCCCCTACACGCTCTAGTAGTGTCCAGATGTGCATTGCTGTAGCTGTACTCCTTCCCCGATTTCTGAGACGCGTCGGGGTCGTTCGCGTCCGAGTTTACCCTTCTGAGGTAGTTTGCATAATTATCAAAGTTATTACGTATTATGAAATTGTCGTAGAATGGTGCAACTTGTATAGGTTATCAGTTGTGGAAAGTCTTGGTGGATTGTTTGGCTACCATGTGCATGTTTTTTTTTTTAGTTAAAATGTCGTTCATCACCACGAGGACCATTTTACCGCGAGTGCCCCTTTTTCATTTTTTCTCATTTTTTTGCCAAGTCATTTTTCCGTAAGATATTGCCAAATAGTGTCGTAAAACTTTTACTTGTTTAGTGTTGGAAAGTGTGTCTAGATGATCTGGCTACCCATGCATGACTTTGTTTTTGTCAGATACGACGTAGTTATTGGTATATTGGGTATTTAACTGCGGTTGCCAATTTCTGTTTTTTTTTTCAATATTTGTAAAAATTTACTACGTAGTAAGGAATTGCCGTGTATTATTGATTTTTTTTCATGTTTATGTGTTAGAAAGTGTGCCTTGATGGTTGGGCTAACACGTGCATGTCTTTTTTTTTTATCTGAGATGCCGTATATTAGAATGTTGGGCATTTTTCCGCTAGTGCCCCTTTTTATTTGTTTTGCATTTTTTTGCTTAGTCATGTTACCGTAAGGAATTGGCAAGTAGTGTCGCAGAACTTATATTTTTATAGTGTTGGAAAGTGTTTCTAGATGATCTGGCTACCCATGCCTATTTTTTTTTAGCCAGATATGGCGTATATATAAGTATGTGTTCGATTTTCCTGTGATTGCCATTTTTTCGTTTTTTCCCATTTCTTTCAAAATTACTACGTACTAAGGAACTATCACAGAGTAATATTTCATTTATATGTTTATTTGTCGGAAAATATGCCTTGATGGTTTGCCTAGCACGTGGCTGAAATTTTTTTTTCTGAAATGCCGTATATTAGAATGGCCATTTTTCCACGAGTGCCCCTTTTTATTTGTTTTGCATTTTTTTGCTTAGTCATGTTACCGTAAGGAATTGGCAAGTAGTGTCGCAAAACTTATATTTTTATAGTGTTGGAAAGTGTTTCTAGATGATCTGGCTACCCATGCCTATCTTTTTTTTAGCCAGATATGGCGTATATATAGGTATGTGTTCGATTTTCCGGTGATTGCCATATTTTCGTTTTTTCCCAATTCTTTCAAAATTACTACGTACTAAGGAACTATCACAGAGTAATGATTCCTCTAGATGTTTATTTGTCGGAAAATTTTGTTTACTTTTTTTTTGATTGAATATCATCAAATTCTTTTAGCTAAAATATTGTTTTACATTTTTTTTTTCGATTTTATTTCCCTTCAAAAAAAATTTTTTGGGTCAGAATTTTAATTTTATAGTCGTAAAATAATTGACAATTATCCAGCAACCCACCATACAATTTTTATGCATATCCAATAATAATTAGATTAGTAAATAACACCTTGAAATTGACATACCCTTCCTACATTTCAAGTGGCAGATTAGGGAGTCTGAGTCAGTGTGGTTGGCGGCCATTTTGTGGACATATCCGAAGCGTAAGCTGCCCTATCTATATATATTCTTGTTCCCTATAGAATTTGTGATATTTTGGTATATTTTTACCTGCATAAATATCATATTATATATTAAATATATGTATTTTTTTACGAAATTTCCAAGTACTCAAAAAATTACCTTTAGATATGGCCCCTGATATAAATGTAATTTACAAAATAATGAAGATTTTTTTACATATTTCTATTTTAGGATAACATATGTTTATTCCCTAAAAAAATTAGCCACTTCCTATTTCATCTGGGTACCCAAAAAAATTCATGAAATTTGGACAATTTTTTTTGGCCAAAAAAAGTTACCCTTTTTTTCTCATTTCAGATCTTCACCTCCATGGGTCTGACTTCATCCAAAATACATCAAGATGTGTCCTAAACATTCAAGAATCAATTCCTAAAAGGATTTGTGTATATATGTATAAACTTTTTTTTATGAATTTTTATGTCAGGTCTTTTTTTTTCTACTTAATTTTTTAAAATATTTATAATAAATAGTTTTTCTGCAGATGAGTAGTATTTATCTTTACAGTTGTTTTAAGCATTCATTGAAGTTTTTTTTGGCAAAAGAAAAAAGGAGGTTACTGCAAAAACTGATTTTTCAAGAATTTTTTTTGGCGTCGGGGTCGTTCGCGTCCGAGTATACCCTTAAAGGGGTGTCCGAGGACCGTACCTATCCAGGGTTAAGCATTTAGACTTGAAATAAGCTTTTAGGCTCGAAATAAGCTTGTAGGCTTGAAATAAGCTTCCAGGATCGAAATAAGCTTTTAGACTTGAAATAAGCTTTTAGGCTCGAAATAAGCTTTTAGGCTTGAAATAAGCTCCCAGGCTAGAAATAAGCTTTTAGGCTTGAAATAAGCTTTTAGGCTCGAAATAAGCTTGTATGCTTGAGATTAACTTTCACGGTCGAAATAAGCTTTTAGGCTTTAAATAAGCATTTAGGCTCGAAATAAGCTAGTAGGCTTGAAATAAGCTTTTAAGCTCAAAATAATCTTGTAGAATTCATATAAGCTTCCAGGCTCGTAATAAGCTTTTAGACTTGAAATAAGGTTTTATGCTCGAAATAAGCTTGTATGCTTGAGATTAACTTTCAGGCTCGAAATAAGCTTTTAGGCTTCAAATAAGCTTTTAGGCTCGAAATAAGCTTGTAGGGTTGAAATAAGCTTTCAGGCTCAAAATAAGCTTTTAGGCTTGAAATAAGCTTTTAGGCTCGAAATAAGCTTGTAGAGTGATATAAGCTTCCAGGCTTGAAATAAGCTTTCAGTCTCGAACTAAGCTTTTAGGCTCGAAATAATCTTGTAGGCTTGAAATAAGCTTCCAGGCTTGAAATAAGCTTTCAGGTTTGAAATAAGCTATTAGGCTTCAAATAAGCTTTTAGGCTCGAAATAAGCTCTTAGGCTTGAAATAAGCTCTTAGGCTCGAAATAAGCCTTTAGGCTTCAAATAAACTTTCAGGCTCGAAATAAGCTTGTAGGCTTGAAATAAGCTTTCAGACTCGAAATAAGCTTTTAAGCTTGAAATAAGCTTTTAGGCTCGAAATAAGCTTGTAGGCTTGAAATAAGCTTTCAGACTCGAAATAAGCCTTTAGGCTTGAAGTAAGCTTTCAGGCTCGAAATAAGCTTTTAGGCTTGAAATAAGCTTTTAGGCTAGAAATAAGCTTGTAGATTTGAAATAAGATTTCAGGCTCCAAATAAGCTTTAAGTCTTGAAATAAGCTTTTAGGCTTGAAATGAGCTTGTAGGCTTGAAATAAGCTTTTAGGCTTGAAATAATCTTTTAAGCTTGAAATAAGCTTTTAGGCTTGAAATAAGCTTCCAAGCTCGAAATAAGCTTTTAGACTTGAAATAAGCTTTTATGCTCGAAATATGCTTGTATGCTTGAGATTAACCCTGGATAGGTACGGTGGGTCGTTTGCGACCCCGAGCGTCAAAAAAAAACAGGTTTTTCTCACGTGACTCACCCCTGTGACTGAATTTGTGGGTGATCGACCTGCAGGAGGTGTCTCCCCTACACGCTCTAGTAGTGTCCAGATGTGCATTGCTGTAGCTGTACTCCTTCCCCGATTTCTGAGACGCGTCGGGGTCGTTCGCGTCCGAGTTTACCCTTCTGAGGTAGTTTGCATAATTATCAAAGTTATTACGTATTATGAAATTGTCGTAGAATGGTGCAACTTGTATAGGTTATCAGTTGTGGAAAGTCTTGGTGGATTGTTTGGCTACCATGTGCATGTTTTTTTTTTTAGTTAAAATGTCGTTCATCACCACGAGGACCATTTTACCGCTAGTGCCCCTTTTTCATTTTTTTTTTCCTTTTTTTGCCAAGTCATTTTTCCGTAAGATATTGCCAAATAGTGTCGTAAAACTTTGCTTGTTTAGTGTTGGAAAGTGTGTCTAGATGATCTGGCTACCCATGCATGACTTTGTTTTTGTCAGATACGACGTAGTTATTGGTATATTGGGTATTTAACTGCGGTTACCAATTTCTGTTTTTTTTTCAATATTTGTAAAAATTACTACGTAGTAAGGAATTGCCGTATATTATTCATTTTTTTTTCATGTTTATGTGTTAGAAAGTGTGCCTTGATGGTTGGGCTAACACGTGCATGTCTTTTTTTTTATCTGAGATGTCGTATATTAGAATGTCGGGCATTTTACCGCGAGTGTCCCTTTTTAATTTTTTTTAATTTTTTTGCCAAGTCATTTTTCCGTAAGATATTGCGAAATAGTGTCGTAAAACTTTTGCTTTTTTAATGTTGGAAAGTGTGTCTAGATGATCTGGCTACCCATGCGTGATTTTGTTTTTGTCAGATACGACGTAGTTATTGGTATATTGGGTATTTAACTGCGGTTGCCAATTTCTTTTTTTTTTTCAATATTTGTAAAAATTTACTACGTACTAAGGAATTGCCGTATATTATTGATTTTTTTTTCATGTTTATGTGTTAGAAAGTGTGCCTTGATGGTTGGGCTAACACGTGCATGTCTTTTTTTTTTATCTGAGATGCCGTATATTAGAATGTTGGGCATTTTTCCGCGAGTGCCCCTTTTTATTTGTTTTGCATTTTTTTGCTTAGTCATGTTACCGTAAGGAATTGGCAAGTAGTGTCGCAAAACTTATATTTTTATAGTGTTGGAAAGTGTTTCTAGATGATCTGGCTACCCATGCCTATTTTTTTTTTAGCCAGATATGGCGTATATATAAGTATGTGTTCGATTTTCCTGTGATTGCCATTTTTTCGTTTTTTCCCATTTCTTTCAAAATTACTACGTACTAAGGAACTATCACAGAGTAATATTTCATTTATATGTTTATTTGTCGGAAAATATGCCTTGATGGTTTGCCTAGCACGTGGCTGAAATTTTTTTTTTCTGAAATGCCGTATATCAGAATGGCCATTTTTCCACGAGTGCCCCTTTTTATTTGTTTTGCATTTTTTTGCTTAGTCATGTTACCGTAAGGAATTGGCAAGTAGTGTCGCAAAACTTATATTTTTATAGTGTTGGAAAGTGTTTCTAGATGATCTGGCCACCCATGCCTATCTTTTTTTTAGCCAGATATGGCGTATATATAGGTATGTGTTCGATTTTCCGGTGATTGCCATTTTTTCGTTTTTTCCCAATTCTTTCAAAATTACTACGTACTAAGGAACTATCACAGAGTAATGATTCCTCTAGATGTTTATTTGTTGGAAAATTTTGTTTACTTTTTTTTTGATTGAATATCATCAAATTTTTTTAGCTAAAATATTGTTTTACATTTTTTTTTCGATTTTATTTCCCTTCAAAAAAAATTTTTTGGGTCAGAATTTTAATTTTATAGTCGTAAAATAATCGACAATTATCCAGCAACCCACCATACAATTTTTTTGCATATCCAATAATAATTAGATTAGTAAATAACACCTTGAAATTGACATACCCTTCCTACATTTCAAGTGGCAGATTAGGGAGTCTGAGTCAGTGTGGTTGGCGGCCATTTTGTGGACATATCCGAAGCGTAAGCTGCCCTATCTATATATATTCTTGTTCCCTATAGAATTTGTGATATTTTGGTATATTTTTACCTGCATAAATATCATATTATATATTAAATATATGTATTTTTTCACGATATTTCCAAGTACTCAAAAAATTACCTTTAGATATGGCCCCTGATATAAATGTAATTTACAAAATAATGAAGATTTTTTTACATATTTCTATTTTAGAATAACATATGTTTATTCCCTAAAAAAATTAGCCACTTCCTATTTCATTTGGGTACCCAAAAAATTCATGAAATTTGGACAATTTTTTTTGGCCAAAAAAAGTTACCCTTTTTTTCTCATTTCAGATCTTCACCTCCATGGGTCTGACTTCATCCAAAATACATCAAGATGTGTCCTAAACATTCAAGAATCAATTTCTAAAAGGATTTGTGTATATATGTATAAACTTTTTTTTTATGAATTTTTATGTCAGGTCTTTTTTTTCTACTTAATTTTTTAAAATAATTATAATAAATAGTTTTTCTGCAGATGAGTAGTATTTATCTTTACAGTTGTTTTAAGCATTCATTGAAGTTTTTTTTGGCAAAAGAAAAAAGGAGGTTACTGCAAAAACTGATTTTTCAAGAATTTTTTTTGGCGTCGGGGTCGTTCGCGTCCGAGTATACCCTTAAAGGGGTGTCCGAGGACCGTACCTATCCAGGGTTAACTTTCAGGCTCAAAATAAGCTTTTAGGCTTGAAATTAGCTTTCAGGCTCGAAATAAGCTTGTAGATTTAAGACAAGATTTCAGGCTCCAAATAAGCTTCAAGTCTTGAAATAAGCTTTTAGGCTTGAAATAAGCTTGTAGGCTTGAAATAAGCTTTTAGGCTTGAAATAATATTTTAGGCTTGAAATAAGCTTGTAGGCTTGAAATAAGCTTTCAGGCTCAAAAAAAGCTTTTAGTCTTGAAATAAGCTTTTAGGCTCAAAATAAGCTTGTAGACTTGATATAAGCTTCCAGGCTCGAAATAAGCTTTCAGGCTCGAACTAAGCTTTTAGGCTCAAAATAAGCTTGTAGGTTTGAAATAAGCTTCCAGGCTTAAAATAAGCTTTCAGGCTTGAGATATGCTTTTAGGCTTCAAATAAGCTTTTATGCTCGAAATAAGCTTGTAGGCTTGAAATAAGCTCTCAGGCTCGAAATAAGCCTTTAGGCTTCAAATAAGCTTTTTGGGCTCGAAATAAGCTTGTAGGCTTGAAATAAGCTTTCAGGCTCGAAATAAGCTTTTAGGCTTGAAATAAGCTTTTAGGCTTGAAATAAGCTTTTAGGCTTGAAATAAGCTTTCAGGTTCGAATTAAGCTTGTATGTTTGAGATTAACTTTCAGGCTCGAAATAAGCTTTTAGGCTTGAAATAAGCTTTCAAGCTCGAAATAAGCTTGTAGATTTGAAATAAGATTTTAGGCTCCAAATAAGCTTCAAGTCTTGAAATAAGCTTTTAGGCTTGAAAAAAGTTTGTAGGCTTGAAATAAGCTTTTAGGCTTGAAATAATCTTTTAAGCTATAAATAAGCTTTTAGGCTTGAAATAAGCTTCCAAGCTCGAAATAAGCTTTTAGACTGGAAATAAGCTTTTATGCTCGAAATAAGCTTGTAGGCCTGAAATAAGCTTCCAGGCTCGAAATAAACATTAAGGCTTGAAATAAGCTTTTAGGCTTGAAATAAGCTTTTAGGCTTGAAATGACTTTTCAGGCTCGAAATAAGCTTTTAGGCTTGAAATAAGCTTTTAGGCTCGAAATGAGTTTGTAGGCTTGAAATAAGCTTTCAGACTCGAAATAAGCTTTTAGGCTTGAAATAAGCTTTTTGGCTCGAAATAAGCTTGTAGGCTTGACATAAGCTTTCAAGCTCAAAAAAAATGTTTATGATTGAAATAAGCTTTTAGGCTCGAAATAAGCTTGTAGGCTTGAAATAAGCTTCCAGGCTCGGAATAAGCTTCCAGGCTCGAAATAAACTTTTAGGCTTGAACTAAGCTTTCAGGCTCGAAATAAGCTTTTAGGCTTGAATTAACCCTGGATAGGTACGCTCCTCGGACACCCCTTTAAGGGTATACTCGGACGCGAACGACCCCGACGCCAAAAAAAATTAAAAAAAAATCATTTTTTCCAGTAACCTCCTTTTTTCTTTAGCCAAAAAAAACTTCAATGAATGCTTAAAACAACTGTAAAGATAAAAACTACTCATCTGCAGAAAAACTATTTATTATAAATATTTTAAAAAATTAAGTAGAAAAAAAAACACCTGACATAAAAATTCATAAAAAAAAGTTTATACATATATACACAAATCCTTTTAGGAATTGATTCTTGAATGTTTAGGACACATTTTGATGTATTTTGGATGAAGTCAGACCCATGGAGGTGAAGATCTGAAATGAGAAAAAAAGGGTAACTTTTTTTGGCCAAAAAAATTTGTCCAAATTTCATGATTTTTTTTGGGTACCCAAATGAAATAGGAAGTGGCTAATTTTTTAGGGAATAAACATCTGTTATCCTAAAATAGAAATATGTAAAAAAATCTTCATTATTTTGTAAATTACATTTATATCAGGGGCCATATCTAAAGGTAATTTTTTGAGTACTTAGAAATTTCGTAAAAAAATACATATATTTAATATATAATATGATATTTATGCAGGTAAAATATACCAAAATATCACAAATTCTATAGGGAACAAGAATATATATAGATAGGGCAACTTACGCTTCGGATATGTCCACAAAATGGCCGCCAACCACACTGACTTAGACTCCCTAATCTGCCACTTGAAATGTAGGAAGGGTATGTCAATATCAAGGTGTTATTTACTAATCTAATTATTATTGGATATGCATAAAAATTGTATGGTGGGTTGCTGGATAATTGTCGATTATTTTACGACTATAAAATTAAAATTCTGACCCAAAAAAATTTTTTTCAAGGGAAATAAAATCGAAAAAAAAATGTAAAATATAATATTTTAGCTAAATAATTTGATGATATTCAATAAAAAAAGAAGTAAACAAAATTTTCCGACAAATAAACATCTAGAGGAATCATTACTCTGTGATAGTTCCTTAGTACGTAGTAATTTTGAAAGAATTGGGAAAAAACGAAAAAATGGCAATCACCGGAAAATCGAACACATACCTATATATACGCCATATCTAGCTAAAAAAAAGATAGGCATGGGTAGCCAGATCATCTAGAAACACTTTCCAACACTATAAAAATATAAGTTTTGCGACACTACTTGCCAATTCCTTACGGTAACATGACTAAGCAAAAAAATGCAAAACAAATAAAAAGGGGCATTCGCGAAAAAATGGCCATTCTAATATACGACATTTCAGAAAAAAAAAATTTCAGCCACGTGCTAGGCAAACCATCAATGCACATTTTCCGACAAATAAACATATAAATGAATCATT
Source organism: Palaemon carinicauda (assembly GCF_036898095.1). NCBI lineage: Eukaryota > Metazoa > Arthropoda > Malacostraca > Decapoda > Palaemonidae > Palaemon > Palaemon carinicauda. The sequence continues at coordinate 5,575,227 of NC_090767.1, forward strand.
ACGCTGTGATAGTTCCTTAGTACGTAGTAATTTTGAAAGAAATGGGAAAAAACGAAAAAATGGCAATCACAGGAAAATCGAACACATACTTATATATACGCCATATCTGGCTAAAAAAAAAATAGGCATGGGTAGCCAGATCATCTAGAAACACTTTCCAACACTATAAAAATATAAGTTTTGCGACACAACTTTCCAATTCCTTACGGTAACATGACTAAGCAAAAAAATGCAAAACAAATAAAAAGGGGCACTCGCGGAAAAATGCCCGACATTCTAATATACGGCATCTCAGATAAAAAAAAAGACATGCACGTGTTAGCCCAACCATCAAGGCACACTTTCTAACACATAAACATGAAAAAAAATCAATAATATACGGCAATTCCTTACTACTTAGTAAATTTTTACAAATATTGAAAAAAAACAGAAATTGGCAACCGCAGTTAAATACCCAATATACCAATAACTACGTCGTATCTGACAAAAACAAAATCACGCATGGGTAGCCAGATCATCTAGACACACTTTCCAACACTAAAAAAGCAAAAGTTTTACGACACTATTTGGCAATATCTTACGGAAAAATGACTTGGCAAAAAAATGAAAAAAATGAAAAAGGGGCACTCGCGGTAAAATGCCCGACATTCTAATATACGGCATCTTAGATAAAAAAAAAGACATGCACGTGTTAGCCCAACCATCAAGGCACACTTTCTAACACATAAACATAAAAAAAAATGAATAATATACGGCAATTCCTTACTACGTAGTAATTTTTACAAATATTGAAAAAAAACCGAAATTGGTAACCGCAGTTAAATACCCAATATACCAATAACTACGTCGTATCTGACAAAAACAAAGTCACGCATGGGTAGCCAGATCATCTAGACACACTTTCCAACACTAAACAAGCAAAAGTTTTACGACACTATTTGGCAATATCTTACGGAAAAATGACTTGGCAAAAAAATGAAAAAAAATGAAAAAGGGGCACTCGCGGTAAAATGGTCCGCGTGGTGATGAACGACATTTTAACTAAAAAAAAATCATGCACATTGTAGCCAAACAATCCCCCAAGACTTTCCACAACTGATAACCTATACAAGTTGAACCATTCTACGACAATTTCATAATACGTAATAACTTTGATAATTATGCAAATTACCTTAGAAGGGTAAACTCGGTCGCGCTTGACCCCGACGCGTCTCAGAAATCGGGGAAGGAGTACAGCTACAGCAATGCACATCTGGACACTACTAGAGCGTGTAGGGGAGACACCTCCTGCAGGTCGATCACCCACAAATTCCGTCACGGGGTGAGTCACGTGAGAAAAACCTGTTTTTTTTTGACGCTCGGGGTCGCGAATGACCCATCGTACCTATCCAGGGTTAAGCTTCCAGGCTCAAAATAAGCTTTTATGCTCGAAATATGCTTTTAGGCTCGAAATAAGCTTGTACGCTTGAAATAAGAAGCCAGGCTCGAAATAAGCTTTTAGGCTCGAAATAAGCTTGTAGGCTTCAGATAAGTTTCCAGGCTCGAAATAAGCTTTTAAGCTCGAAATAAGCTTTTAGGCTCGAAATAAGCTTCTAGGCTTGAAATAATCTTTCAGGCTCGAAATAAGCTTGTAAGCTTGAAATAAGCTTTCAGACTCGAAAAAAGGTTGTACGCTTGAAATAAGCTTTCAGGCTCGAAATAAGCTTTTAGGCTTGAAATAAGCTTTTAGGCTCGAAATAAGCTTGTAGGCTTGAAATAAGCTTTCAGGCTCAAAAAAAGCTTTTATGCTTGATATAAGCTTTTAGGCTCGAAATAAGCTTGTAGGCTTGAAATAAGCTTCAAGGCTCGAAATAAGCGTCCAGGCTCAAAATAAGCTTTTAGGCTTGAAATAAGCTTTTCGGCTCGAAATATGTTTGTACGCTTGGAATAAGCTGCATGGCTCGAAATAAACTTTTAGGCTCGAAATAAGCTTGTAGGCTTCAAATAAGCTTCCAGGCACGAAATAAGCTTTTAGGCTCAAAATAAGCTTCTAGGCTTGAAATAAGCTTTCAGGCTCGAAATAAGCTTTTTGGCTTGAAATAAATTTTGAGGTTCGAAATAAGATTGTAGGCTTGAAATACTTTCAGGCTCGAAATAAGCTTGTAGGCTTGAAATAACCTTTCAAGCTTGAATTAAACTTTTAGGCTTGAAATAAGCTTTCAGGCTCAAAATAAGCTTGAAAGCTTGAAATAAGCTTGTATCCTTGAAATAAGCTTTCAAGTTTGAAATAAGCTTGTAGGCTTGAAATAAGCTTTCAGGCTCGGAATAAGCTTGTAGGCTTGAAATAAGCTTTCAAGCTCGAAATTAGCTTTTAGGCTCGAAATAAGCTGGAAAGCTTGTAATATGCTTGTAGGCTTGAAATAAGCTTTCAGGCTTGAAAAAAGCTTTAAGGCATGAAATAAGCTTTTAGGCTTGAAATAAGCTTTTAGGCTCGAAATAAGCTTGTAGGCTTGAAATAAGCTTTCAGGCTCGAAATAATCTTTAAGGCTTGAAATAAGCTTTAAGGCTCGAAATAAGCTTGTAGGCTTGAAATAAGCTTTCAGGCTCGAAATAAGATTTTAGGCTTGAAATAAGCTTTTAGTGTTGAAATAAGCTTGTACGCTTGAAATAAGCTTTCAGGATTGAAATAAGCTTTCAGGCTTGAAATAACCTTTTAGGCTCGAATTAAGCTTGTAGGCTTGAAATAAGCTTTCACGCTCGAAATAAGCTTGTAAGCTTGAAATAATCTTTTAGGCTTGAAATAAGCTTTCAGGCTTGAAATAAGCTTTCAGGCTCCAAATAAGATTTTAAGCTTGAAATAAGCTTTTAGGCTCGAAATAAGCTTTTAGGCTCGAAACTAGCTTTTACGCCCGAAATAAGATTTAAGGCATGAAATAAGCTTTTAGGCTTGAAATAAGCTTGTAGGCTTGAAATAAGCTTTCAGGCTCCAAATAAGATTTTAAGCTTGAAATAAGCTTTTAGGCTGGAAATAAGCTTCTAGGCTTGAAATAAGCTTTCAGGCTCCAAATAAGCTTTTAGGCTTGAAATAAGCTTTTAGGCTCGAAATAAGCTTGGAGGCTTGAAATAAGATTTTTGTCTCGAAATGAGCTTGTAAGCTTGTTATAAGCTTTTAGGCTCAAAATAAGCTTGTAGAGTGATATAAGCTTCTAGGCTTGAAATAAGCTTTCAGTCTCGAACTAAGCTTTTAGGCTCGAAATAATCTTGTAGGCTTGAAATAAGCTTCCAGGCTTGAAATAAGCTTTCAGGCTTGAAATAAGCTATTAGACTTCAAAGAAGCTTTTAGGCTCGAAATAAGCTCTTAGGCTTGAAATAAGCTCTTAGGCTCGAAATAAGCCTTTAGGCTTCAAATAAACTTTCAGGCTCGAAATAAGCTTGTAGGCTTGAAATAAGCTTTCAGACTCGAAATAAGCTTTTAAGCTTGAAATAAGCTTTTAGGCTCGAAATAAGCTTGTAGGCTTGAAATAAGCTTTCAGGCTCGAAATAAGCCTTCAGGCTTGAAATAAGCTTTCAGGCTCGAAATAAGCTTTTAGGCTTGAAATAAGCTTTTAGGCTCGAAATAAGCTTGTAGATTTGAAATAAGATTTCAGGCTCCAAATAAGCTTTAGGTCTTGAAATAAGCTTTTAGGCTTGAAATAAGCTTGAAGGCTTGAAATAAGCTTTTAGGCTTGAAATAATCTTTTAAGCTTGAAATAAGCTCTTAGGCTTGAAATAAGCTTCCAAGCTCGAAATAAGCTTTTAGACTTGAAATAAGCTTTTATGCTCGAAATATGCTTGTATGCTTGAGATTAACTTTCAGGCTCGAAATAAGCTTTTAGGCTTGAAATTAGCTTTCAGGCTCGAAATAAGCTTGTAGATTTGAAATAAGATTTCAGGCTCCAAATAAGCTTTAAGTCTTAAAATAAGCTTTTAGGCTTGAAATAAGCTTGTAGGCTTGAAATAAGCTTTTAGGCTTGAAATAATCTTTTAAGCTTGAAATAAGCTTGTAGGCTTGAAATAGGCTTTCAGGCTCAAAAAAAGCTTTTAGGCTTGAAATAAGCTTTTAGGCTCAAAATAAGCTTGTAGACTTGATATAAGCTTCCAGGCTCGAAATAAGCTTTCAGGCTCGAAATAAGCTTTTAGGCTCGAAATAAGCTTGTAGGCTTGAAATAAGCTTCCAGGCTTGAAATAAGCTTTCAGGCTCGAAATAAGCTTTTAGGCTTCAAATAATCTTTTATGCTCGAAATAAGCTTGTAGGCTTGAAATAAGCTCTCAGGCTCGAAATAAGCCTTTAGGCTTCAAATAAGCTTTTAGGCTCGAAATAAGCTTGTAGGCTTGAAATAAGCTTTCAGGCTCGAAATAAGCTTTTAGGCTTGAAATAAGCTTTTAGGCTCGAAATAAGCTTTTAGGCTTGAAATAAGCTTTCAGGTTCGAAATAAGCTTGTATGCTTGAGATTAACTTTCAGGCTCGAAATAAGCTTTTAGGCTTGAAATAAGCTTTCAAGCTCGAAATAATCTTGTAGATTTGAAATAAGATTTTAGGCTTGAAAAAAGCTTGTAGGCTTGAAATAAGCTTTTAGGCTTGAAATAATCTTTTAAGCTTTAAATAAGATTTTAGGCTTGAAATAAGCTTCCAAGCTCGAAATAACCTTTTAGACTTGAAATAAGCTTTTATGCTCGAAATAAGCTTGTAGGCCTGAAATAAGCTTCCAGGCTCGAAATAAACATTAAGGCTTGAAATAAGCTTTTAGGCTTGAAATAAGCTTTTAGGCTTGAAATGAGCTTTCAGGCTCGAATTAAGCTTTTAGGCTTGAAATAAGCTTTTAGGCTTGAAATGAGCTTGTAGGCTTGAAATAAGCTTTCAGGCTCGAAATAAGCTTTTAGGCTTGAAATAAGCTTTTTGGCTCGAAATAAGCTTGTAGGCTTGAAATAAGCTTTCATGCTCAAAAAAAATTTTATGATTGAAATAAGCTTTTAGGCTCGAAATAAGCTTGTAGGCTTGAAATAAGCTTCCAGGCTCGGAATAAGCTTCTAGGCTCGAAATAAACTTTTAGTCTTGAACTAAGCTTTTAGGCTCGAAATAAGTTTGTAGGCTTGAATTAAGCTTCCAGGCTCAAATTAAGCTTTTAGGCTCGAAATATGCTTTTAGGCTCGAAATAAGCTTGTACGCTTGAAATAAGCTGCCAGGCTCGAAATAAGCTTTTAGGCTCGAAATAAGCTAGTAGGGTTGAAATAAGCTTTTGGGCTCAAAATAATCTTGTAGACTTCATATAAGCTTCCAGGCTCGTAATAAGCTTTTAGACTTGAAATAAGGTTTTATGCTCGAAATAAGCTTGTATACTTGAGATTAACTTTCAGGCTCGAAATAAGCTTTTAGGCTTCAAATAAGCTTTTAGGCTTGAAATAAGTTTGTAGGGTTGAAATAATCTTTCAGGCTCAAATAAGCTTTTAGGCTTGAAATAAGCTTTTAGGCTCGAAATAAGCTAGTAGGCTTGAAATAAGCTTTCAGGCTCGAAATAAGCTTTTAGGCTTGAAATAAGCTTTTAGGCTCGAAATAAGCTTGTAGGCTTGAAATAAGCTTTCAGGCTCAAAAAGAGCTTTTAGGCTTGAAATAAGCTTTTAGGCTCAAAATAAGCTTGTAGAGTGATATAAGCTTCCAGGCTTGAAATAAGCTTTCAGTCTCGAACTAAGCTTTTTAGGCTCGAAATAATCTTGTAGGCTTGAAATAAGCTTATAGGCTTGAAATAAGCTTTCAGGCTTGAAATAAGCTATTAGGCTTCAAATAAGCTTTTAGGCTCGAAATAAGCTCTTAGGCTTGAAATAAGCTCTTAGGCTCGAAATAAGCCTTTAGGCTTCAAATAAACTTTCAGGCTCGAAATAAGCTTGTAGGCTCGAAATAAGCTTTCAGACTCGAAATAAGCTTTTAAGCTTGAAATAAGCTTTTAGGCTCGAAATAAGCTTGTAGGCTTGAAATAAGCTTTCAGGCTCGAAATACGCCTTTAGTCTTGAAATAAGCTTTCAGGCTCGAAATAAGCTTTTAGGCTTGAAATAAGCTTTTAGGCTCGAAATAAGCTTGTAGATTTGAAATAAGATTTCAGGCTCCAAATAAGCTTTAAGTCTTGAAATAAGCTTTTAGGCTTGAAATAAGCTTGTAGGCTTGAAATAAGCTTTTAGGCTTGAAATAATCTTTTAAGCTTGAAATAAGCTTTTAGGCTTGAAATAAGCTTCCAAGCTCGAAATAAGCTTTTAGACTTGAAATAAGCTTTTATGCTCGAAATATGCTTGTATGCTTGAGATTAACTTTCAGGCTCGAAATAAGCTTTTAGGCTTGAAATTAGCTTTCAGGCTCGAAATAAGCTTGTAGATTTGAAATAAGATTTCAGGCTCCAAATAAGCTTTAAGTCTTGAAATAAGCTTTTAGGCTTGAAATAAGCTTGTAGGCTTGAAATAAGCTTTCAGGCTCAAAAAAAGCTTTTAGGCTTGAAATGAGCTTTTAGGCTCAAAATAAGCTTGTATACTTGATATAAGCTTCCAGGCTCGAAATAAGCTTTCAGGCTCGAACTAAGCTTTTAGGCTCGAAATAAGCTTTTAGGCTTGAAATAAGCTTCCAGGCTTGAAATAAGCTTTCAGGCTTGAAATAAGCTTTTAGGCTTCAAATAAGCTTTTATGCTCGAAATAAGCTTGTAGGCTTGAAATAAGCTCTCAGGCTCGAAATAAGCCTTTAGGCTTCAAATAAGCTTTTAGGCTCGAAATAAGCTTGAAGGCTTGAAATAAGCTTTCAGGCTTGAAATAAGCTTTTAGGCTTGAAATAAGCTTTTAGGCTCGAAATAAGCTTTTAGGCTTGAAATAAGCTTTCAGGTTCGAAATAAGCTTGTATGCTTGAGATTAACTTTCAGGCTCGAAATAAGCTTTTAGGCTTGAAATAAGCTTTCAAGCTCGAAATAAGCTTTTAGGCTTGAAATAAACTTTTATGCTCGAAATAAGCTTGTAGGCCTGAAATAAGCTTCCAGGCTCGAAATAAACATTAAGGCTTGAAATAAGCTTTTAGGCTTGAAATAAGCTTTTAGGCTTGAAATGAGCTTTCAGGCTCAAAATAAGCTTTTAGGCTTGAAATAAGCTTTTAGGCTCGAAATGAGCTTGTAGGCTTGAAATAAGCTTTCAGTCTCAAAATAAGCTTGTAGGCTTGAAATAAGCTTTCAAGCTCAAAAAAAAATTTTATTATTGAAATAAGCTTTTAGGCTCGAAATAAGCTTGTAGGCTTGAAATAAGCTTCCAGGCTCGGAATAAGCTTCCAGGCTCAAAATAAACTTTTAGGCTTGAACTAAGCTTTCAGGCTCGAAATAAGCTTGTAGGCTTGAATTAAGCTTCCAGGCTCAAAATAAGCTTTTAGGCTCGAAATATGCTTTTAGGCTCGAAATAAGCTTGTACGCTTGAAATAAGCTGCCAGGCTCGAAATAAGCTTTTAGGCTCGAAATAAGCTTGTAGGCTTCAGATAAGTTTCCAGGCTCGAAATAAGCTTTTAGGCTCGAAATAAGCTTTTAGGCTCGAAATAAGCTTCTAGGCTTGAAATAATCTTTCAGGCTCGAAATAAGCTTGTAGGCTTGAAATAAGCTTTCAGGCTCGAAAAAAGGTTGTAGGCTTGAAATAAGCTTTCAGGCTCGAAATAAGCTTTTAGGCTTGAAATAAGCTTTTAGGCTTGAAATAAGCGTGTAGGCTTGAAATAAGCTTTCAGGCTCAAAAAAAGCTTTTATGCTTGAAATAAGCTTTTAGTCTCGAAATAAGCTTGTAGGCTTGAAATAAGCTTCTAGGCTCGAAATAAGCGTCCAGGCTCGAAATAAGCTTTTAGGCTTGAAATAAGCTTTTCGGCTCGAAATAAGCTTGTACGCTTGGAATAAGCTGCATGGCTTGAAATAAGCTTTTAGGCTCGAAATAAGCTTGTAGGCTTCAAATAAGCTTCCAGGCTCGAAATAAGCTTTTAGGCTCAAAATAAGCTTCTAGGCTTGAAATAAGCTTTCAGGCTCGAAATAAGCTTTTTGGCTTGTAATAAACTTTGAGGCTCGAAATAAGATTGTAGGCTTGAAATAAGCTTTCAGGCTCGAAATAACCTTGTAGGCTTGAAATAAGCTTTCAAGCTCGAATTAAGCTTTTAGGCTTGAAATAAGCTTTCAGGCTCAAAATAAGCTTGAAAGCTTGAAATAAGCTTGTATCCTTGAAATAAGCTTTCAGGTTTGAAATAAGCTTGTAGGCTTGAAATAAGCTTTCAGGCTCGGAATAAGCATGTAGGCTTGAAATAAGCTTTCAAGCTCGAAATGAGCTCTTAGGCTCGAAATAAGCTGGAAAGCTTGTAATATGCTTGTAGGCTTGAAATAAGCTTTTAGGCTTGAAAAAAGCTTCAAGGCATGAAATAAGCTTTTAGGCTAGAAATAAGCTTTTAGGCTCGAAATAAGCTTGTAGGCTTGAAATAAGCTTTCAGGCTCAAAATAATCTTTAAGGCTTGAAATAAGCTTTAAGGCTCGAAATAAGCTTGTAGGCTTGAAATAAGCTTTCAGGCTCGAAATAAGCTTTTAGGCTTGAAATACGCTTTGTCTTGAAATAAGCTTGTACGCTTGAAATAAGCTTTACGGCTTGAAATAACCTTTCAGGCTTGAAATAACCTTTTAGGCTCGAATTAAGCTTGTGGGCTTGAAATAAGCTTTCACACTCGAAATAAGCTTTTAAGCTTGAAATAATCTTCTAGGCTTGAAATAAGCTTTCAGGCTTGGAATAAGCTTTCAGGCTCGAAATAAGCTTTTAGGCTTCAAATAAGCTTGTAGGCTCGAAATAAGCTTTCAGGCTCAAAATAAGCTTTCAAGCTCGAAAAAAGCTTTCAAGCTTGAAATGAGCTTTTAGGCTCGAAACTAGCTTTTACGCCCGAAATAAGATTTTAGGCATGAAATAAGCTTTTCGGCTCGAAATAAGCTTGTAGGCTTGAAAAAAGCTTTCAGGCTCCAAATAATATTTTAGGCTTGAAATAAGCTTTTAGGGTGGAAATAAGCTTCTAGGCTTGAAATAAGCTTTCAGGCTCCAATTAAGCTTTTAGGCTTCAAATAAGCTTTTAGGCTCGAAATAAGCTTGGAGACTTGAAATAAGATTTTTGTCTCGAAATGAGCTTGTAAGCTTGAAATAAGCTTTTAGGCTCAAAATAAGCTTGTAGAGTGATATAAGCTTCCAGGCTTGAAATAAGCTTTTAGGCTCGAAATAAGCTTGTAGGCTTGAAATAAGCTTCCAGGCTCGGAATAAGCTTCCAGGCTCGAAATAAACTTTTAGGCTTGAACTAAGCTTTTAGGCTCGAAATAAGCTTGTAGGCTTGAATTAAGCTTCCAGGCTCAAAATAAGCTTTTAGGCTCGAAATATGCTTTTAGGCTCGAAATAAGCTTGTACGCTTGAAATAAGCTGCCAGGCTCGAAATAAGCTTTTAGGCTCGAAATAAGCTTGTAGGCTTCAGATAAGTTTCCAGGCTCGAAATAAGCTTTTAGGCTCGAAATAAGCTTTTAGGCTCGAAATAAGCTTCTAGGCTTGAAATAATCTTTCAGGCTCGAAATAAGCTTGTAGGCTTGAAATAAGCTTTCAGGCTCGAAAAGAGGTTGTAGGCTTGAAATAAGCTTTCAGTCTCGAAATAAGCTTTTAGGCTTGAAATAAGCTTATAGGCTCGAAATAAGCTTGTAGGCTTGAAATAAGCTTCCAGGCTCAAAAAAAGCTTTTATGCTTGAAATAAGCTTTTAGACTCGAAATAAGCTTGTAGGCTTAAAATAAGCTTCAAGGCTCGAAATAAGCGTCCAGGCTCGAAATAAGCTTTTTGGCTTGAAATAAGCTTTTCGGCTCGAAATAAGCTTGTACGCTTGGAATAAGCTGCATGGATCGAAATAAGCTTTTAGGCTCGAAATAAGCTTGTAGGCTTCAAATAAGCTTTCAGGCTTGAAATAAGCTTTTAGGCTCAAAATAAGCTTCTACGCTTGAAATAAGCTTTCAGGCTCGAAATAAGCTTTTTGGCTTGAAATAAACTTTGAGGCTCGAAATAAGCTTGTAGGCTTGAAATAAGCTTTCAGGCTCGAAATAAGCTTTTAGGCTTGAAATAAGCTTTCAAGCTCGAATTAAGCTTTTAGGCTTGAAATAAGCTTTCAGGCTCAAAATAAGCTTGAAAGCTTGAAATAAGCTTGTATCCTTGAAATAAGCTTTCAGGTTTGAAATAAGCTTGTAGGCTTGAAATAAACTTTCAGGCTCGGAATAAGCTTGTAGGCTTGAAATAAGCTTTCAAGCTCGAAATAAGCTTTTAGGCTCGAAATAAGCTGGAAAGCTTGTATAATGCTTGTAGGCTTGAAATAAGCTTTTACGCTTGAAAAAAGCTTTAAGGCATGAAATAAGCTTTTAGGCTTGAAATAAGCTTTTAGGCTAGAAATAAGCTTGTAGGCTTGAAATAAGCTTTCAGGCTTGAAATAATCTTTAAGGCTTGAAATAAGCTTTAAGGCTCGAAATAAGCTTGTAGGCTTGAAATAAGCTTGTAGGCTCGAAATAAGCTTTTAGGCTTGAAATAAGTTTTTAGTCATGAAATAAGCTTGTACACTTGAAATAAGCTTTCAGGCTTGAAATAACCTTTTAGGCTCGAATTAAGCTTATAGGCTTGAAATCAGCTTTCACGCTCGAAATAAGCTTTTAAGCTTGAAATAATCTTTTAGGCTTGAAATAAGCTTTCAGGCTTGAAATAAGCTTTCAGGCTCGAAATAAGCTTTTAGGCTTCAAATAAGCTTGTAGGCTCGAAATAAGCTTTCAGGCTCGAACTAAGCTTTTAGGCTCGAAATAAGCTTTTAGGCTTGAAATAAGCTTCCAGGCTTGAAATAAGCTTTCAGGCTTGAAATAAGCTTTTAGGCTTCAAATAAGCTTTTATGCTCGAAATAAGCTTGTAGGCTTGAAATAAGCTCTCAGGCTCGAAATAAGCCTTTAGGCTTCAAATAAGCTTTTAGGCTCGAAATAAGCTTGTAAGCTTGAAATAAGCTTTCAGGCTTGAAATAAGCTTTTAGGCTTGAAATAAGCTTTTAGGCTCGAAATAAGCTTTTAGGCTTGAAATAAGCTTTCAGGTTCGAAATAAGCTTGTATGCTTGAGATTAACTTTCAGGCTCGAAATAAGCTTTTAGGCTTGAAATAAGCTTTCAAGCTCGAAATAAGCTTTTAGGCTTGAAATAAACTTTTATGCTCGAAATAAGCTTGTAGGCCTGAAATAAGCTTCCAGGCTCGAAATAAACATTAAGGCTTGAAATAAGCTTTTAGGCTTGAAATAAGCTTTTAGGCTTGAAATGAGCTTTCAGGCTCAAAATAAGCTTGTAGGCTTGAAATAAGCTTTTAGGCTCGAAATGAGCTTGTAGGCTTGAAATAAGCTTTCAGGCTCAAAATAAGCTTTTAGGCTTGAAATAAGCTTTTTGGCTCGAAATAAGCTTGTAGGCTTGAAATAAGCTTTCAAGCTCAAAAAAAAATTTTATTATTGAAATAAGCTTTTAGGCTCGAAATAAGCTTGTAGGCTTGAAATAAGCTTCCAGGCTCGGAATAAGCTTCCAGGCTCGAAATAAACTTTTAGGCTTGAACTAAGCTTTCAGGCTCGAAATAAGCTTGTAGGCTTGAATTAAGCTTCCAGGCTCAAAATAAGCTTTTAGGCTCGAAATATGCTTTTAGGCTCGAAATAAGCTTGTACGCTTGAAATAAGCTGCCAGGCTCGAAATAAGCTTTTAGGCTCGAAATAAGCTTGTAGGCTTCAGATAAGTTTCCAGGCTCGAAATAAGCTTTTAGGCTCGAAATAAGCTTTTAGGCTCGAAATAAGCTTTTAGGCTCGAAATAAGCTTCTAGGCTTGAAATAATCTTTCAGGCTCGAAATAAGCTTGTAGGCTTGAAATAAGCTTTCAGGCTCGAAAAAAGGTTGTAGGCTTGAAATAAGCTTTCAGGCTCGAAATAAGCTTTTAGGCTTGAAATAAGCTTTTAGGCTTGAAATAAGCGTGTAGGCTTGAAATAAGCTTTCAGGCTCAAAAAAAGCTTTTATGCTTGAAATAAGCTTTTAGTCTCGAAATAAGCTTGTAGGCTTGAAATAAGCTTCTAGGCTCGAAATAAGCGTCCAGGCTCGAAATAAGCTTTTAGGCTTGAAATAAGCTTTTCGGGTCGAAATAAGCTTGTACGCTTGGAATAAGCTGCATGGCTTGAAATAAGCTTTTAGGCTCGAAATAAGCTTGTAGGCTTCAAATAAGCTTCCAGGCTCGAAATAAGCTTTTAGGCTCAAAATAAGCTTCTAGGCTTGAAATAAGCTTTCAGGCTCGAAATAAGCTTTTTGGCTTGTAATAAACTTTGAGGCTCGAAATAAGAATGTAGGCTTGAAATAAGCTTTCAGGCTCGAAATAACCTTGTAGGCTTGAAATAAGCTTTCAAGCTCGAATTAAGCTTTTAGGCTTGAAATAAGCTTTCAGGCTCAAAATAAGCTTGAAAGCTTGAAATAAGCTTGTATCCTTGAAATAAGCTTTCAGGTTTGAAATAAGCTTGTAGGCTTGAAATAAGCTTTCAGGCTCGGAATAAGCATGTAGGCTTGAAATAAGCTTTCAAGCTCGAAATAAGCTTTTAGGCTCGAAATAAGCTGGAAAGCTTGTAATATGCTTGTAGGCTTGAAATAAGCTTTTAGGCTTGAAAAAAGCTTCAAGGCATGAAATAAGCTTTTAGGCTTGAAATAAGCTTTTAGGCTCGAAATAAGCTTGTAGGCTTGAAATAAGCTTTCAGGCTCAAAATAATCTTTAAGGCTTGAAATAAGCTTTAAGGCTCGAAATAAGCTTGTAGGCTTGAAATAAGCTTTCAGGCTCGAAATAAGCTTTTAGGCTTGAAATACGCTTTGTCTTGAAATAAGCTTGTACGCTTGAAATAAGCTTTACGGCTTGAAATAACCTTTCAGGCTTGAAATAACCTTTTAGGCTCGAATTAAGCTTGTGGGCTTGAAATAAGCTTTCACACTCGAAATAAGCTTTTAAGCTTGAAATAATCTTCTAGGCTTGAAATAAGCTTTCAGGCTTGGAATAAGCTTTCAGGCTCGAAATAAGCTTTTAGGCTTCAAATAAGCTTGTAGGCTCGAAATAAGCTTTCAGGCTCAAAATAAGCTTTCAAGCTCGAAATAAGCTTTCAAGCTTGAAATAAGCTTTTAGGCTCGAAACTAGCTTTTACGCCCGAAATAAGATTTTAGGCATGAAATAAGCTTTTAGGCTCGAAATAAGCTTGTAGGCTTGAAAAAAGCTTTCAGGCTCCAAATAATATTTTAGGCTTGAAATAAGCTTTTAGGGTGGAAATAAGCTTCTAGGCTTGAAATAAGCTTTCAGGCTCCAATTAAGCTTTTAGGCTTCAAATAAGCTTGTAGGCTTCAGATAAGTTTCCAGGCTCGAAATAAGCTTTTAGGCTCGAAATAAGCTTTTAGGCTCGAAATAAGCTTTTAGGCTCGAAATAAGCTTCTAGGCTTGAAATAATCTTTCAGGCTCGAAATAAGCTTGTAGGCTTGAAATAAGCTTTCAGGCTCGAAAAAAGGTTGTAGGCTTGAAATAAGCTTTCAGGCTCGAAATAAGCTTTTAGGCTTGAAATAAGCTTTTAGGCTTGAAATAAGCGTGTAGGCTTGAAATAAGCTTTCAGGCTCAAAAAAAGCTTTTATGCTTGAAATAAGCTTTTAGTCTCGAAATAAGCTTGTAGGCTTGAAATAAGCTTCTAGGCTCGAAATAAGCGTCCAGGCTCGAAATAAGCTTTTAGGCTTGAAATAAGCTTTTCGGGTCGAAATAAGCTTGTACGCTTGGAATAAGCTGCATGGCTTGAAATAAGCTTTTAGGCTCGAAATAAGCTTGTAGGCTTCAAATAAGCTTCCAGGCTCGAAATAAGCTTTTAGGCTCAAAATAAGCTTCTAGGCTTGAAATAAGCTTTCAGGCTCGAAATAAGCTTTTTGGCTTGTAATAAACTTTGAGGCTCGAAATAAGAATGTAGGCTTGAAATAAGCTTTCAGGCTCGAAATAACCTTGTAGGCTTGAAATAAGCTTTCAAGCTCGAATTAAGCTTTTAGGCTTGAAATAAGCTTTCAGGCTCAAAATAAGCTTGAAAGCTTGAAATAAGCTTGTATCCTTGAAATAAGCTTTCAGGTTTGAAATAAGCTTGTAGGCTTGAAATAAGCTTTCAGGCTCGGAATAAGCATGTAGGCTTGAAATAAGCTTTCAAGCTCGAAATAAGCTTTTAGGCTCGAAATAAGCTGGAAAGCTTGTAATATGCTTGTAGGCTTGAAATAAGCTTTTAGGCTTGAAAAAAGCTTCAAGGCATGAAATAAGCTTTTAGGCTTGAAATAAGCTTTTAGGCTCGAAATAAGCTTGTAGGCTTGAAATAAGCTTTCAGGCTCAAAATAATCTTTAAGGCTTGAAATAAGCTTTAAGGCTCGAAATAAGCTTGTAGGCTTCAAATAAGCTTTCAGGCTCGAAATAAGCTTTTAGGCTTGAAATACGCTTTGTCTTGAAATAAGCTTGTACGCTTGAAATAAGCTTTACGGCTTGAAATAACCTTTCAGGCTTGAAATAACCTTTTAGGCTCGAATTAAGCTTGTGGGCTTGAAATAAGCTTTCACACTCGAAATAAGCTTTTAAGCTTGAAATAATCTTCTAGGCTTGAAATAAGCTTTCAGGCTTGGAATAAGCTTTCAGGCTCGAAATAAGCTTTTAGGCTTCAAATAAGCTTGTAGGCTCGAAATAAGCTTTCAGGCTCAAAATAAGCTTTCAAGCTCGAAATAAGCTTTCAAGCTTGAAATAAGCTTTTAGGCTCAAAACTAGCTTTTATGCCCGAAATAAGATTTTAGGCATGAAATAAGCTTTTAGGCTCGAAATAAGCTTGTAGGCTTGAAAAAAGCTTTCAGGCTCCAAATAATATTTTAGGCTTGAAATAAGCTTTTAGGGTGGAAATAAGCTTCTAGGCTTGAAATAAGCTTTCAGGCTCCAATTAAGCTTTTAGGCTTCAAATAAGCTTTTAGGCTCGAAATAAGCTTGGAGACTTGAAATAAGATTTTTGTCTCGAAATGAGCTTGTAAGCTTGAAATAAGCTTTTAGGCTCAAAATAAGCTTGTAGAGTGATATAAGCTTCCAGGCTTGAAATAAGCTTTTAGGCTTGAAATAAGCTTGTAGGCTTGAAATAAGCTTCCAGGCTCGGAATAAGCTTCCAGGCTCGAAATAAACTTTTAGGCTTGAACTAAGCTTTTAGGCTCGAAATAAGCTTGTAGGCTTGAATTAAGCTTCCAGGCTCAAAATAAGCTTTTAGGCTCGAAATATGCTTTTAGGCTCGAAATAAGCTTGTACGCTTGAAATAAGCTGCCAGGCTCGAAATAAGATTTTAGGCTCGAAATAAGCTTGTAGGCTTCAGATAAGTTTCCAGGCTCGAAATAAGCTTTTAGGCTCGGAATAAGATTTTAGGCTCGAAATAAGCTTCTAGGCTTGAAATAATCTTTCAGGCTCGAAATAAGCTTGTAGGCTTGAAATAAGCTTTCAGGCTCGAAAAGAGGTTGTAGGCTTGAAATAAGCTTTCAGTCTCGAAATAAGCTTTTAGGCTTGAAATAAGCTTATAGGCTCGAAATAAGCTTGTAGGCTTGAAATAAGCTTCCAGGCTCAAAAAAAGCTTTTATGCTTGAAATAAGCTTTTAGACTCGAAATAAGCTTGTAGGCTTAAAATAAGCTTCAAGGCTCGAAATAAGCGTCCAGGCTCGAAATAAGCTTTTTGGCTTGAAATAAGCTTTTCGGCTCGAAATAAGCTTGTACGCTTGGAATAAGCTGCATGGATCGAAATAAGCTTTTAGGCTCGAAATAAGCTTGTAGGCTTCAAAT
This sequence comes from Palaemon carinicauda, assembly GCF_036898095.1. Classification (NCBI taxonomy): domain Eukaryota; kingdom Metazoa; phylum Arthropoda; class Malacostraca; order Decapoda; family Palaemonidae; genus Palaemon; species Palaemon carinicauda. Next base: position 5,591,126 of record NC_090767.1, read on the forward strand.
AAGCTTTCAGGCTTGAAATAAGCTTTTAGGCTCAAAATAAGCTTCTACGCTTGAAATAAGCTTTCAGGCTCGAAATAAGCTTTTTGGCTTGAAATAAACTTTGAGGCTCGAAATAAGCTTGTAGGCTTGAAATAAGCTTTCAGGCTCGAAATAAGCTTGTAGGCTTGAAATAAGCTTTCAAGCTCGAATTAAGCTTTTAGGCTTGAAATAAGCTTTCAGGCTCAAAATAAGCTTGAAAGCTTGAAATAAGCTTGTATCCTTGAAATAAGCTTTCAGGTTTGAAATAAGCTTGTAGGCTTGAAATAAGCTTTCAGGCTCGGAATAAGCTTGTAGGCTTGAAATAAGCTTTCAAGCTCGAAATAAGCTTTTAGGCTCGAAATAAGCTGGAAAGCTTGTATAATGCTTGTAGGCTTGAAATAAGCTTTTACGCTTGAAAAAAGCTTTAAGGCATGAAATAAGCTTTTAGGCTTGAAATAAGCTTTTAGGCTCGAAATAAGCTTGTAGGCTTGAAATAAGCTTTCAGGCTTGAAATAATCTTTAAGGCTTGAAATAAGCTTTAAGGCTCGAAATAAGCTTGTAGGCTTGAAATAAGCTTGTAGGCTCGTAATAAGCTTTTAGGCTTGAAATAAGTTTTTAGTCATGAAATAAGCTTGTACACTTGAAATAAGCTTTCAGGCTTGAAATAACCTTTTAGGCTGGAATTAAGCTTATAGGCTTGAAATAAGCTTTCACGCTCGAAATAAGCTTTTAAGCTTGAAATAATCTTTTAGGCTTGAAATAAGCTTTCAGGCTTGAAATAAGCTTTCAGGCTCGAAATAAGCTTTTAGGCTTCAAATAAGCTTGTAGGCTCGAAATAAGCTTTCAGGCTCAAAATAAGCTTTCAAGGTCGAAATAAGCTTTCAAGCTCGAAATAAGCTTCTAGGCTCGAAACTAGCTTTTACGCCCGAAATAAGATTTTAGGCATGAAATAAGCTTTTAGGCTCGAAATAAGCTTGTAGGCTTGAAATAAGCTTTCAGGCTCCAAATAAGATTTTAGGCTTGAAATAAGCTTTTAGGCTGGAAATAAGCTTCTAGGCTTGAAATAAGCTTTCAGGCTCCAAATAAGCTTTTAGGCTTGAAATAAGCTTTTAGGCTCGAAATAAGCTTGGAGGCTTAAAATAAGATTTTTGTCTCGAAATGAGCTTGTAAGCTTGAAATAAGCTTTTAGGCTCAAAATAAGCTTGTAGAGTGATATAAGCTTCCAGGCTTGAAATAAGCTTTCAGTCTCGAACTAAGCTTTTAGGCTCGAAATAATCTTGTAGGCTTGAAATAAGCTTCCAGGCTTGAAATAAGCTTTCACGCTTGAAATAAGCTATTAGGCTTCAAATAAGCTTTTAGGCTCGAAATAAGCTCTTAGGCTTGAAATAAGCTCTTAGGCTCGAAATAAGCCTTTAGGCTTCAAATAAACTTTCAGGCTCGAAATAAGCTTGTAGGCTTGAAATAAGCTTTCAGACTCGAAATAAGCTTTTAAGCTTGAAATAAGCTTTTAGGCTCGAAATAAGCTTGTAGGCTTGAAATAAGCTTTCACGCTCGAAATAAGCCTTTAGGCTTGAAATAAGCTTTCAGGCTCGAAATAAGCTTTTAGGCTTGAAATAAGCTTTTAGGCTCGAAATAAGCTTGTAGATTTGAAATAAGATTTCAGGCTCCAAATAAGCTTTAACCCTGGATAGGTACGCTCCTCGGACACCCCTTTAAGGGTATACTCGGACGCGAACGACCCCGACGCCAAAAATAATTCTTGAAAAATCAGTTTTTGCAGTAACCTCCTTTTTTTTTGCCCAAAAAAACTTCAATGAATGCTTAAAACAACTGTAAAGATAAATACTACTCATCTGCAGAAAAACTATTTATTATAAATATTTTAAAAAATTAAGTAGAAAAAAAGACCTGACATAAAAATTCATAAAAAAAAGTTTATACATATATACACAAATCCTTTTAGGAATTGATTCTTGAATGTTTAGGACACATCTTGATGTATTTTGGATGAAGTCAGACCCATGGAGGTGAAGATCTGAAATGAGAAAAAAAGGGTAACTTTTTTTGGCCAAAAAAATTTGTCCAAATTTCATGAATTTTTTTGGGTACCCAAATGAAATAGGAAGTGGCTAATTATTTTAGGGAATAAACATATGTTATCCTAAAATAGAAATATGTAAAAAAATCTTCTTTATTTTGTAAATTACATTTATATCAGGGGCCATATCTGAAGGTAATTTTTTGAGTACTTAGAAATTTCATAAAAAAATACATATATTTAATATATAATATGATATTTATGCAGGTAAAAATATACCAAAATATCACAAATTCTATAGGGAACAAGAATATATATAGATAGGGCAACTTACGCTTCGGATATGTCCACAAAATGGCCGCCAACCATTTTTTGAAGGGAAATAAAATCGAAAAAAAAAATGTAAAATATAATATTTTAGCTAAAAAAATTTGATGATATTCAATCAAAAAAGAAGTAAACAAAATTTTCCGACAAATAAACATCTAGAGGAATCATTACTCTGTGATAGTTCCTTAGTACATAGTAATTTTGAAAGAATTGGGAAAAAACGAAAAAATGGCAATCACCGGAAAATCGAACACATACCTATATATACGCCATATCTGGCTAAAAAAAAGATAGGCATGGGTAGCCAGATCATCTAGAAACACTTTCCAACACTATAAAAATATAAGTTTTGCGACACTACTTGCCAATTCCTTACGGTAACATGACTAAGCAAAAAAATGCAAAACAAATAAAATGGGGCACTCGTGGTAAAATGGCTAACATTCTAATATACGGCATTTCAGAAAAAAAAAATTCAGCCACGTACTAGGCAAACCATCAAGGCACATTTTCCGACAAATAAACATCTAAATGAATCATTACTCTGTGATAGTTCCTTAGTACGTAGTAATTTTGAAAGAAATGGGAAAAAACGAAAAAATGGCAATCACAGGAAAATCGAACACATACCTATATATACGCCATATCTGGCTAAAAAAAAAAGATAGGCATGGGTAGCCAGATCATCTAGAAACACTTTCCAACACTATAAAATTATAAGTTTTGCGACACTACTTTCCAATTCCTTATGGTAACATAACTAAGCAAAAAAATGCAAAACAAATAAAAAGGGGCACTCGTGGAAAAATGGCCATTCTAATATACGACATTTCAGAAAAAAAAATTTCAGCCACGTGCTAGGCAAACCATCAAGGCACATTTTCCGACAAATAAACATATAAATGAATCATTTCTCTGTGATAGTTCCTTAGTACGTAGTAATTTTGAAAGAAATGGGAAAAAACGAAAAAATGGCAATCACAGGAAAATCGAACACATACTTATATATACGCCATATCTGGCTAAAAAAAATAGGCATGGGTAGCCAGATCATCTAGAAACACTCTCCAACACTATAAAAATATAAGTTTTGCGACACTACTTTCCAATTCCTTACGGTAACATGACTATGCAAAAAAATGCAAAACAAATAAAAAGGGGCACTCGCGGAAAAATGCCCAACATTCTAATATACGGCATCTCAGATAAAAAAAAAGACATGCACGTGTTAGCCCAACCATCAAGGCACACTTTCTAACACATAAACATGAAAAAAAAATCAATAATATACGGCAATTCCTTACTACGTAGTAAATTTTTACAAATATTGAAAAAAAAAAACAGAAATTGGCAACCGCAGTTAAATACCCAATATACCAATAACTACGTCGTATCTGACAAAAACAAAATCACGCATGGGTAGCCAGATCATCTAGACACACTTTCCAACACTAAAAAAGCAAAAGTTTTTTGACACTATTTGGCAATATCTTACGGAAAAATGACTTGGAAAAAAAATGAAAAAAAATGAAAAAGGGGCACTCGCGGTAAAATGCCCGACATTCTAATATACGGCATCTCAGATAAAAAAAAAGACATGCACGTGTTAGCCCAACCATCAAGGCACACTTTTTAACACATAAACATGAAAAAAAAATGAATAATATACGGCAATTCCTTACTACGTAGTAATTTTTACAAATATTGAGAAAAAACAGAAATTGGTAACCGCAGTTAAATACCCAATATACCAATAACTACGTCGTATCTGACAAAAACAAAGTCACGCATGGGTAGCCAGATCATCTAGACACACTTTCCAACACTAAACAAGCAAAAGTTTTACGACACTATTTGGCAATATCTTACGGAAAAATGACTTGGCAAAAAAATGAAAAAAAATGAAAAAGGGGCACTCGCGGTAAAATGGTCCTCGTGGTGATGAACGACATTTTAACTAAAAAAAAAATCATGCAAATGGTAGCCAAACAATCCACCAAGACTTTCCACAACTGATAACCTATACAAGTTGAACCATTCTACGACAATTTCATAATACGTAATAACTTTGATAATTATGCAAATTACCTTAGAAGGGTAAACTCGGTCGCGCTCGACCCCGACGCGTCTCAGAAATCGGGGAAGGAGTACAGCTACAGCAATGCACATCTGGACACAACTAGAGCGTGTAGGGGAGACACCTCCTGCAGGTCGATCACCCACAAATTCAGTCACGGGGGTGAGTCACGTGAGAAAAACCTGTTTTTTTTTTGACGCTCGGGGTCGCGAACGACCCATCGTACCTATCCAGGGTTAAGTCTTGAAATAAGCTTTTAGGCTTGAAATAAGCTTGTAGGCTTGAAATAAGCTTTTAGGCTTGAAATAATCTTTTAAGCTTGAAATAAGCTCTTAGGCTTGAAATAAGCTTCCAAGCTCGAAATAAGCTTTTAGACTTGAAATAAGCTTTTATGCTCGAAATATGCTTGTATGCTTGAGATTAACTTTCAGGCTCGAAATAAGCTTTTAGGCTTGAAATTAGCTTTCAGGCTCGAAATAAGCTTGTAGATTTGAAATAAGATTTCAGGCTCCAAATAAGCTTCAAGTCTTGAAATAAGCCTTTAGGCTTGAAATAAGCTTGTAGGCTTGAAATAAGCTTTTAGGCTTGAAATAAGCTTTTAGGCTTGAAATAATCTTTTAAGCTTGAAATAAGCTTGTAGGCTTGAAATAAGCTTTCAGGCTCAAAAAAAGCTTTTAGGCTTGAAATAAGCTTTTAGGCTCAAAATAAGCTTGTAGACTTGATATAAGCTTCCAGGCTCGAAATAAGCTTTCAGGCTCGAAATAAGCATTAGGCTCGAAATAAGCTTGTAGGCTTGAAATAAGCTTCCAGGCTTGAAATAAGCTTTCAGGCTCGAAATAAGCTTTTAGGCTTCAAATAAGCTTTTATGCTCGAAATAAGCTTGTAGGCTTGAAATAAGCTCTCAGGCTCGAAATAAGCCTTTAGGCTTCAAATAAGCTTTTAGGCTCGAAATAAGCTTGTAGGCTTGAAATAAGCTTTAAAGCTCGAAATAAGCTTTTAGGCTTGAAATAAGCTTTTAGGCTCGAAATAAGCTTTTAGGCTTGAAATAAGCTTTCAGGTTCGAAATAAGCTTGTATGCTTGAGACTAACTTTCAGGCTCGAAATAAGCTTTTAGGCTTGAAATAAGCTTTCAAGCTCGAAATAAGCTTGTAGATTTGAAATAAGATTTTAGGCTCCAAATAAGCTTTAAGTCTTGAAATAAGCTTTTAGGCTTGAAAAAAGCTTGTAGGCTTGAAATAAGCTTTTAGGCTTGAAATAATCTTTTAAGCTTTAAATAAGCTTTTAGGCTTGAAATAAGCTTCCAAGCTCGAAATAAGCTTTTAGACTTGAAATAAGCTTTTATGCTCGAAATAAGCTTGTAGGCCTGAAATAAGCTTCCAGGCTCGAAATAAACATTAAGGCTTGAAATAAGCTTTTAGGCTTGAAATAAGCTTTTAGGCTTGAAATGAGCTTTCAGGCTCGAAATAAGGTTTTAGGCTTGAAATAAGCTTTTAGGCTCGAAATGAGCTTGTAGGCTTGAAATAAGCTTTCAGGCTCGAAATAAGCTTTTAGGCTTGAAATAAGCTTTTTGGCTCGAAATAAGCTTGTAGGCTTGAAATAAGCTTTCAAGCTCAAAAAAAAATTTTATGATTGAAATAAGCTTTTAGGCTCGAAATAAGCTTGTAGGCTTGAAATAAGCTTCCAGGCACGGAATAAGCTTCCAGGCTCGAAATAAACTTTTAGGCTTGAACTAAGCTTTTAGGCTCGAAATAAGCTTGTAGGCTTGAATTAAGCTTCCAGGCTCAAATAAGCTTTTAGGCTCGAAATATGCTTTTAGGCTCGAAATAAGCTTGTACGCTTGAAATAAGCTGCCAGGCTCGAAATAAGCTTTTAGACTCTAAATAAGCTTGTAGGCTTCAGATAAGTTTCCAGGCTCGAAATAAGCTTTTAGGCTCGAAATAAGCTTCTAGGATTGAAATAATCTTTCAGGCTCGAAATAAGCTTGTAGGCTTGAAATAAGCTTTCAGGCTCGAAAAGAGGTTGTAGGCTTGAAATAAGCTTTCAGGCTCTAAATAAGCTTTTAGGCTTGAAATAAGCTTTTAGGCTCGAAATAAGCTTGTAGGCTTGAAATAAGCTTTCAGGCTCAAAAATAGCTTTTATGCTTGAAATAAGCTTTTAGGCTCGAAATAAGCTTGTAGGCTTGAAAAAAACTTCAAGGCTCGAAATAAGCGTCCAGGCTCGAAATAAGCTTTTTGGCTTGAAATAAGCTTTTCGGCTCGAAATAAGCTTGTACGCTTGGAATAAGCTGCATGGATCGAAATAAGCTTTTAGGCTCGAAATAAGCTTGTAGGCTTCAAATAAGCTTCCAGGCTCGAAATAAGCTTTTAGGCTCAAAATAAGCTTCTAGGCTTGAAATAAGCTTTCAGGCTCGAAATAAGCTTTTCGGCTTGAAATAAACTTTGAGGCTCGAAATAAGCTTGTAGGCTTGAAATAAGCTTTCAGGCTTGAAATAAGCTTGTAGGCTTAAAATAAGCTTTCAAGCTCAGATTAAGCTTTTAGGCTTGAAATAAGCTTTCAGGCTCAAAATAAGCTTGAAAGCTTGAAATAAGCTTGTATCCTTGAAATAAGCTTTCAGGTTTGAAATAAGCTTGTAGGCTTGAAATAAGCTTTCAGGCTTGAAAAAAGCTTTAAGGCATGAAATAAGCTTTTAGGCTTGAAATAAGCTTTTAGGCTCGAAATAAGCTTGTAGGCTTGAAATAAGCTTTCAGGCTCGAAATAATCTTTAAGGCTTGAAATAAGCTTTAAGGCTCGAAATAAGCTTGTAGGCTTGAAATAAGCTTTCAGGCTCGAAATAAGCTTTTAGGCTTGAAATAAGCTTTTAGTCTTGAAATAAGCTTGTACGCTTGAAATAAGCTTTCAGGCTTGAAATAAGCTTTCAGGCTTGAAATAACCTTTTAGGCTCGAATTAAGCTTGTAGGCTTGAAATAAGCTTTCACGCTCGAAATAAGCTTTTAAGCTTGAAATAATCTTTTAGGCTTGAAATAAGCTTTCAGGCTTGAAATAAGCTTTCGGGCTCGAAATAAGCATTTAGGCTTCAAATAAGCTTGTAGGCTCGAAATAAGCTTTCAGGCTCAAAATAAGCTTTCAAGCTCGAAATAAGCTTTCAAGCTCAAAATAAGCTTTCAGGCTCGAAACTAGCTTTTACGCCCGAAATAAGATTTTAGGCATGAAATAAGCTTTTAGGCTCGAAATAAGCTTGTAGGCTTGAAATAAGCTTTCAGGCTCCAAATAAGATTTTAGGCTTGAAATAAGCTTTTAGGCTGGAAATAAGCTTCTAGGCTTGAAATAAGCTTTCAGGCTCCAAATAAGCTTTTAGGCTTGAAATGAGCTTTTAGGTTCGAAATAAGCTTGGAGGCTTGAAATAAGATTTTTGTCTCGAAATGAGCTTGTAAGCTTGAAATAAGCTTTTAGGCTTGAAATAAGCTTTTAGGCTTGAAATAAGCTCTAAGGCTTGAAATAAGCTTGAAGGCTCAAAATAATCTTTTAACCCTGGATAGGTATGCTACTCGGACACCCTTTTAAGGGTATACTCGGTCGTGAACGACCCCGACTCCGAAAAAAATTCAGGAAAAATTTAGTTATGCATCAATCTGTATTGTTTGACTTGCTAAAAATATTTCAAAGAATGCTAAAAATTACTGAAAATATAAATAATACCCATCTACAAAATAACTATTTATTGGAAATATATTAAAAATTTAAGTATACAAAAAAAAGACTTGACGTAAATATTCACAAAAAATAGAAATATACATATACACATGAATCCCTTTAGGGACACCTTCTTAGATGGCATAGCAACAGCGTGTAATTGCTGGAAATGAGTTGGACACATAAAAGTCAAGATCTGAAATGAGAAAAAAAGGGTAAATTTTTTTGGACAAAAAAATTTGTCCAAATTTCATGAATTTTTTTGGGTACCCAAATGAAATAGGAAGAGGCTAATTTTTTTATAGAATAAACTCATATTATCCTAGAACAGAAATACATAATAAAATGTGCACTAAGATGTAATTTACTGTTATAACAGGGGCGAAATCTAAAGGTCATTTTTGACGGCCTAGTTCACAATGTAAATTTCTTAAGAAAATCATTGTATCTCCTATAAAATATGATATTTATGCATTAAATTATACCAAAATATCACGAATTCTATACAGAACAAGAATATATAGAGATATGCCTACTTACCTTTCGGGTATGTCAACAAAATGGCCGCACACCGCAACAACTCTTACAGCCCAATCTACCACTTGGAATGAAGAATGGGGTTGCAAGCTCCATATTATCATCAACATCTCTTTTTAACTCCATTAGAAGTGTGTTGATGACATCCATGCCGAGGGAATACTGTCTGCTGGCCATTATTGAAGATAAATTCAAAATAAATAGAAAAAAATCAAATTTGCAAAAAACCTAAATAAAAATCAGAAATTAGCATTTGAGGGAAAATGGACCTCATGGCAATATATGGCATCTAAGCCAAAACCAATGTCATGCAAGTGGTAGACACACCATCCACCCACACTTTCCAACTATAAAGAACCAAACAAGTATCAACACTGTTCGACACTTTATAATTAAGTAATAACTTTGCTGTTTGATCATTTACCCCTATAAAGGTATTCAGGGTCGAGGTTGACCCCGGGGGGGGGGTAAAAAACGGGGAAGGAGGGAAGTTAGACGAAAATCAGTCCTAAAGCAGACAATGACATGTAGACTAGTCACCCCTTGCAGGTCGATCACTTCCATATTCGAGACAGCTGATGATTTATGGGAAAAAAACAGGTTTTGAAAATGCTGTAGGGGTCGCAAACGACCCATCATACCTTTCCAGGGTTAAACTCGAAATAAGCTTTTAGGCTTAAAATAAGCTTTTAGGCTTGAAATAAGCTTTTGGGCTCGAAATAAGCTTTTGGGCTTGGAATAAGCTTTTAGGCTCGAAATAAGCTTGTAGGCTAGAAATAAGCTTTTTGGCTCGAAATAAGCTAAAAGGCTTGAAATAAGCTTTTAGGCTCAAAATAAGCTTGTAGGCTTGAAATAATATTTTAGGCTCGATATAAGCCTTCAGGCTTGAAATAAGCTCTTAGGCTTGAAATAAGCTTGTAGACTTGAAATAAGATTTTAGGCTTGAAATAAGCTTTTAGGCTTGAGATAAGCTTTCAGGATTGAAATAAGCTTTTAGGCTCGCAATAAACTCTTAGTCTTGAATTAAGCTTTTAGGCTCGAAATAAGCTTGTAGGCTTGAAATAAGCTTTTAGGCTCGAAATAAGCTTTTAGGCATGAAATAAGCTTTTAGGCTCAAAATAAGCTTTTATGCTTAAAATAAGCTTTTAGGCTCGAAATAAGCTTTTAGGCTCGAAATAAGCTTTCAGGCTCGAAATAAGCTTTTAGGCTTGAAATAAGCTTTTCGCCTCAAAATAAGCTTGTAGGCTTGAAATAAGCTTTCAGGCTTGAAATAAGCTTTTAGGCTTGAAATAAGATTTCAGGCTTGAAATAAGCTTGTGGGCTTGAAATAAGCTTTCAGGCTCGGAATATGCTTAAAGGCTTGAAATAAGCTTTCAAACTCGAAATAAGCTTTTAGGCTTGAAAAAAAGCTTTTAGGCTCGAAATAAGCTTGAAAGCTTGAAATAAGATTGTAGGCTTGAAATAAGCTTTTAGGCCTGAAAAAAGCTTTAAGGCTTGAAATAAGCTTTTAGGCTCGATATAAGCTTGTAGGCTTGAAATAAGCTTTCAAGCTTGAAATAAGCTTTTAGGCTGGAAATAAGCTTTTAGGCTCGAAATAAGCCTGTAGGCTTGAAATAAGCTTTCGAGCTCGAAATAAGCTTTTAGGCTTGAAATAAGCTCTTAGGCTTCAAATAAGCTTGAAGGCCTCAAATAAGCTTCAAGGCTCGAAATAAGCATTTAGGCTTCAAATAAGCTTTTAGGCTTGAAACCAGCTTATAGGCTTGATATAAGCTTCCACGCTCGAAATAAGCTTTTAGACTTGAAATAAGCTTTTAGGCTCGAAATAAGCTTGTAGGCTTGAAATAAGCTTTCAGGCTTGAAATAAGCTTTTAGGCTTGAAATAAACTTTTAGGCTCGAAATAAGCTTGTAGGCTTGAAATAAGCTTTCAGGCTCCAAATAAGCTTTTAGGCTTGAAATAAGCTTTTATGCTCGAAATAAGCTTGTAGGCTTGAAATAAGCTTTCAAGCTCGAAATAGGCTTTAAGGCTTGAAATAAGCTTTCAAGCTTGAAATAAACTTTCAGCCTTGAAATAGGCTTTTAGGCTCGAAATAAGCTCGAGGGATTGAAATAAACTTCCAGACTCGAAATAAGCTTTTAGGTTCGAAATATGCTTCTAGGCCTGAAATAAGCTTCCAGGCTCGAAATAGCTATTAGGCTCGAACTAAGCTTTTAGGCTCGAAATAATCTTGCAGGCTTGAAATAAGCTTTCAAGCTCGAAATAAGCTTTTAGGCTTGAAATAAGCTTTTAGGCTCGAAATAACCTTTTAGGCTCGGAATAAGCTTGTAGGCTTGAAATAAGCTTGAAGGCTTGAAATAAGGTTTTAGGCTTGAAATAAGCTTTTCTGCTCGAAATAAGCTTGTAGGCTTGAAATAAGCTTTCAGGCTCGTAATAAGCTTTTAGGCTCGAACTAAGCTTTTAGGCTCGAAATAAGCTTGTAGGCTTGAAATAAGCTTCCAGGCTCCAACTAAGCTAATAGGCTCGAAATAATCTTTTAGCCACGAAATAAGCTTTTAGGCTTGAAATATGCTTGTAGGCTTGAAATAAGCTTTTAGGCTCGAAATAAGCTTTTAGGTTTGAAATAAGCTTTTAGGCTTGAAATAAGCTTGTCGGCTTAAAATAAGCTTTTTGGCTCGAAATAAGCTTTTATGCTTGAAATAAGCTTTTAGGCTTGAAATAAGCTTGTATGCTTGAAATAAGCTTTTAGGCTTGAAATAATCTTTAAAGCTTGAAATAAGCATTTGGGCTCGAAATAAGCTTTCAAGCTTGAAATTAGCTTTTAGGCTCGCAATAAACTTTTTAAGCTTGAAATAAGCTTTAAGGCTTGAAATAGGCTTTTAAGCTTGAAATAAGCTTTTAGGCTTGAAATAAGCTTGCAGGCTTGAAATAAGCTTCCAGGCTCAAAATAAGCTTTTAGGCTTCAAATAAGCTTTTAGGCTGGAATGAGCTTTTAGGCTTCAAATAAGCTTTTAGGCTCAAAATAAGCTTGCAGGATGAAAATAATCATCCAGGCTCGAAATAAGCTTTTAGGCTTGAAATAAGGTTTTAGGCTCGAAATAAGCTTGTAGGCTTGAAATAAGCTGTCGGGCTCAAAATAAGCTTTTAGGCTTGGAATAAGCATTTAGGCTCGAAATAAGTTTTTAGGCATGAAATAAGCTTTTATGCTCGAAATAAGCTTGTGGGCTTGAAATAAGCTTTCAGGCTCGAAATAATCTTTAAGGCTTGAAATAAGCTTTAAGGCTCGAAATAAGCTTGTAGGCTTGAAATAAGCTTTCAGGCTCGAAATAAGCTTTTAGGCTTGAAATAAGCTTTTAGTCTTGAAATAAGCTTGTACGCTTGAAATAAGCTTTCAGGCTTGAAATAAGCTTTCAGGCTTGAAATAACCTTTTAGGCTCGAATTAAGCTTGTAGGCTTGAAATAAGCTTTCACGCTCGAAATAAGCTTTTAAGCTTGAAATAATCTTTTAGGCTTGAAATAAGCTTTCAGGCTTGAAATAAGCTTTCAGGCTCGAAATAAGCATTTAGGCTTCAAATAAGCTTGTAGGCTCGAAATAAGCTTTCAGGCTCAAAATAAGCTTTCAAGCTCGAAATAAGCTTTCAAGCTCGAAATAAGCTTTCAGGCTCGAAACTAGCTTTTACGCCCGAAATAAGATTTTAGGCATGAAATAAGCTTTTAGGCTCGAAATAAGCTTGTAGGCTTGAAATAAGCTTTCAGGCTCCAAATAAGATTTTAGGCTTGAAATAAGCTTTTAGGCTGGAAATAAGCTTCTAGGCTTGAAATAAGCTTTCAGGCTCCAAATAAGCTTTTAGGCTTGAAATAAGCTTTTAGGCTCGAAATAAGCTTGGAGGCTTGAAATAAGATTTTTGTCTCGAAATGAGCTTGTAAGCTTGAAATAAGCTTTTAGGCTTGAAATAAGCTTTTAGGCTTGAAATAAGCTCCAAGGCTCGAAATAAGCTTGAAGGCTCAAAATAATCTTTTAAACTCGAAATAAGCTTTTAGGCTTAAAATAAGCTTTTAGGCTTGAAATAAGCTTTTGGGCTCGAAATAAGCTTTTGGGCTTGGAATAAGCTTTTAGGCTCGAAATAAGCTTGTAGGCTAGAAATAAGCTTTTTGGCTCGAAATAAGCTAAAAGGCTTGAAATAAGCTTTTAGGCTCAAAATAAGCTTGTAGGCTTGAAATAATATTTTAGGCTCGATATAAGCCTTCAGGCTTGAAATAAGCTCTTAGGCTTGAAATAAGCTTGTAGACTTGAAATAAGATTTTAGGCTTGAAATAAGCTTTTAGGCTTGAGATAAGCTTTCAGGATTGAAATAAGCTTTTAGGCTCGCAATAAACTCTTAGTCTTGAATTAAGCTTTTAGGCTCGAAATAAGCTTGTAGGCTTGAAATAAGCTTTTAGGCTCGAAATAAGCTTTTAGGCATGAAATAAGCTTTTAGGCTCAAAATAAGCTTTTATGCTTAAAATAAGCTTTTAGGCTCGAAATAAGCTTTTAGGCTCGAAATAAGCTTTCAGGCTCGAAATAAGCTTTTAGGCTTGAAATAAGCTTTTCGCCTCAAAATAAGCTTGTAGGCTTGAAATAAGCTTTCAGGCTTGAAATAAGCTTTTAGGCTTGAAATAAGATTTCAGGCTTGAAATAAGCTTGTGGGCTTGAAATAAGCTTTCAGGCTCGGAATATGCTTAAAGGCTTGAAATAAGCTTTCAAACTCGAAATAAGCTTTTAGGCTTGAAAAAAAGCTTTTAGGCTCGAAATAAGCTTGAAAGCTTGAAATAAGATTGTAGGCTTGAAATAAGCTTTTAGGCCTGAAAAAAGCTTTAAGGCTTGAAATAAGCTTTTAGGCTCGATATAAGCTTGTAGGCTTGAAATAAGCTTTCAAGCTTGAAATAAGCTTTTAGGCTGGAAATAAGCTTTTAGGCTCGAAATAAGCCTGTAGGCTTGAAATAAGCTTTCGAGCTCGAAATAAGCTTTTAGGCTTGAAATAAGCTCTTAGGCTTCAAATAAGCTTGAAGGCCTCAAATAAGCTTCAAGGCTCGAAATAAGCATTTAGGCTTCAAATAAGCTTTTAGGCTTGAAACCAGCTTATAGGCTTGATATAAGCTTCCACGCTCGAAATAAGCTTTTAGACTTGAAATAAGCTTTTAGGCTCGAAATAAGCTTGTAGGCTTGAAATAAGCTTTCAGGCTTGAAATAAGCTTTTAGGCTTGAAATAAACTTTTAGGCTCGAAATAAGCTTGTAGGCTTGAAATAAGCTTTCAGGCTCCAAATAAGCTTTTAGGCTTGAAATAAGCTTTTATGCTCGAAATAAGCTTGTAGGCTTGAAATAAGCTTTCAAGCTCGAAATAGGCTTTAAGGCTTGAAATAAGCTTTCAAGCTTGAAATAAACTTTCAGCCTTGAAATAGGCTTTTAGGCTCGAAATAAGCTCGAGGGATTGAAATAAACTTCCAGACTCGAAATAAGCTTTTAGGTTCGAAATATGCTTCTAGGCCTGAAATAAGCTTCCAGGCTCGAAATAGCTATTAGGCTCGAACTAAGCTTTTAGGCTCGAAATAATCTTGCAGGCTTGAAATAAGCTTTCAAGCTCGAAATAAGCTTTTAGGCTTGAAATAAGCTTTTAGGCTCGAAATAACCTTTTAGGCTCGAAATAAGCTTGTAGGCTTGAAATAAGCTTGAAGGCTTGAAATAAGGTTTTAGGCTTGAAATAAGCTTTTCTGCTCGAAATAAGCTTGTAGGCTTGAAATAAGCTTTCAGGCTCGTAATAAGCTTTTAGGCTCGAACTAAGCTTTTAGGCTCGAAATAAGCTTGTAGGCTTGAAATAAGGTTCCAGGCTCCAACTAAGCTAATAGGCTCGAAATAATCTTTTAGGCACGAAATAAGCTTTTAGGCTTGAAATATGCTTGTAGGCTTGAAATAAGCTTTTAGGCTCGAAATAAGCTTTTAGGTTTGAAATAAGCTTTTAGGCTTGAAATAAGCTTGTCGGCTTAAAATAAGCTTTTTGGCTCGAAATAAGCTTTTATGCTTGAAATAAGCTTTTAGGCTTGAAATAAGCTTGTATGCTTGAAATAAGCTTTTAGGCTTGAAATAATCTTTAAAGCTTGAAATAAGCATTTGGGCTCGAAATAAGCTTTCAAGCTTGAAATTAGCTTTTAGGCTCGCAATAAACTTTTTAAGCTTGAAATAAGCTTTAAGGCTTGGAATAGGCTTTTAAGCTTGAAATAAGCTTTTAGGCTTGAAATAAGCTTGCAGGCTTGAAATAAGCTTCCAGGCTCAAAATAAGCTTTTAGGCTTCAAATAAGCTTTTAGGCTGGAATGAGCTTTTAGGCTTCAAATAAGCTTTTAGGCTCAAAATAAGCTTGCAGGATGAAAATAATCATCCAGGCTCGAAATAAGCTTTTAGGCTTGAAATAAGGTTTTAGGCTCGAAATAAGCTTGTAGGCTTGAAATAAGCTGTCAGGCTCGAAATAAGCTTTTAGGCTTGGAATAAGCATTTAGGCTCGAAATAAGTTTTTAGGCATGAAATAAGCTTTTATGCTCGAAATAAGCTGGAAGGCTTGAATTAAGCTTTCAGGCTTGAAATAGGCTTTTAGGCTTGAAATAACTTTTACGCTTGAAATAAACTTGTAGGCTTGAAATAAGCTTTCAGGCTCGAAATAAGCTTTTAGGCTTGAAATAAGCTTTTAGGCTTGAAATAAGCTTTTAGGCTTGAAATAAGCTTCCAGGCTCAAAATAAGCTTTTAGGCTCGAAATAAGCTTTTAGGCTCAAAATAAGCTTGTAGGCTTGAAATAAGCTTTCAGGCTCGAAATAAGCTTTTAGACTTGAATTAAGCTTTTAGCCTCGAAATAAGCTTGTAGGCTTGAAATAAGTTTTCAGGCTCGAAATAAGCTTTTAGGCTTGAAATAAGCTTTTAGGCTCGAAATAAGCTTGTAGGCTTAAAATAAGCTTTTAAGCTCGAAATATGCTTTTAGGCTTGAAATAAGCTTTTAGGCTCGAAATAACCTTGAAAGCTTGAAATAAACTTGTAGGCTTGAAATAAGATTTTAGGCTCTATATAAGCTTTTAGGCTTGGAATAAGCATTTAGGCTCGAAATAAGTTTTTAGGCATGAAATAAGCTTTTATGCTCGAAATAAGCTGGAAGGCTTGAATTAAGCTTTCAGGCTTGAAATAGGCTTTTAGGCTTGAAATAACTTTTACGCTTGAAATAAACTTGTAGGCTTGAAATAAGCTTTCAGGCTCGAAATAAGCTTTTAGGCTTGAAATAAGCTTTTAGGCTTGAAATAAGCTTTTAGGCTTGAAATAAGCTTCCAGGCTCAAAATAAGCTTTTAGGCTCGAAATAAGCTTTTAGGCTCAAAATAAGCTTGTAGGCTTGAAATAAGCTTTCAGGCTCGAAATAAGCTTTTAGACTTGAATTAAGCTTTTAGCCTCGAAATAAGCTTGTAGGCTTGAAATAAGTTTTCAGGCTCGAAATAAGCTTTTAGGCTTGAAATAAGCTTTTAGGCTCGAAATAAGCTTGTAGGCTTAAAATAAGCTTTTAAGCTCGAAATATGCTTTTAGGCTTGAAATAAGCTTTTAGGCTCGAAATAACCTTGAAAGCTTGAAATAAACTTGTAGGCTTGAAATAAGATTTTAGGCTCTATATAAGCTTTTAGGCTTGAAATAAGCTTTCAAGCTTGAAATAGGCTTTTAGGCTTGAAAAAGCTTTTAGGCTCGAAATAAGCTTGAAGGCTCGAAATAAGCTTTCGAGCTCAAAATAAGCTTTTAGGCTTAAAATAAGCTTGAAGGCTTGAAATAAGCTTCCAGGCTCGAAATAAGATTTTAGGCTTCAAATAAGCCTTTAGGCTTGAAATAAGCCTGTAGGCTTGAAATAAGCTTCCAGGCTAGAAATAAGCTTTTAGACTTGAAATAAGCTTTTAGGCTCGAAATAAGCTTGTAGGCCTGAAATAAGCTTCCAGGCTCGAAATAAACATTTAGGCTTGAAATAAGCTTTTAGGCTCGAAATAAGCTTGTAGGCTTGAAATAAGCTTTCAGGCTCAAAATAAGCTTTTAGGCTTGAAATGAGCTTTTAGGCTCGAAATAAGCTTGTAAACTTGAAAAAAGCTTCCAGGTTCGAAATAAGCTCATAGGCTCGAACTAAGCTTTTAGGCTCGAAATAAGCTTGTAGGCTTGAAATAAGCTTCCAGGCTCAAAATAAGCTTTTAGGCTTCAAATAAGCTTTAGGCTGGAATGAGCTTTTAGGCTTCAAATAAGCTTTTAGGCTCAAAATAAGCTTGCAGGATGAAAATAATCATCCAGGCTCGAAATAAGCTTTTAGGCTTGAAATAAGGTTTTAGGCTCGAAATAAGCTTGTAGGCTTGAAATAAGCTGTCAGGCTCGAAATAAGCTTTTAGGCTTGGAATAAGCATTTAGGCTCGAAATAAGTTTTTAGGCATGAAATAAGCTTTTATGCTCGAAATAAGCTGCAAGGCTTGAATTAAGCTTTCAGGCTTGAAATAGGCTTTTAGGCTTGAAATAACTTTTACGCTTGAAATAAACTTGTAGGCTTGAAATAAGCTTTCAGGCTCGAAATAAGCTTTTAGGCTTGAAATAAGCTTTTAGGCTTGAAATAAGCTTTTAGGCTTGAAATAAGCTTCCAGGCTCAAAATAAGCTTTTAGGCTCGAAATAAGCTTTAGGCTCAAAATAAGCTTGTAGGCTTGAAATAAGCTTTCAGGCTCGAAATAAGCTTTTAGACTTGAATTAAGCTTTTAGCCTCGAAATAAGCTTGTAGGCTTGAAATAAGTTTTCAGGCTCGAAATAAGCTTTTAGGCTTGAAATAAGCTTTTAGGCTCGAAATAAGCTTGTAGGCTTAAAATAAGCTTTTAAGCTCGAAATATGCTTTTAGGCTTGAAATAAGCTTTTAGGCTCGAAATAACCTTGAAAGCTTGAAATAAACTTGTAGGCTTGAAATAAGATTTTAGGCTCTATATAAGCTTTTAGGCTTGAAATAAGCTTTCAAGCTTGAAATAGGCTTTTAGGCTTGAAAAAGCTTTTAGGCTCGAAATAAGCTTGAAGGCTCGAAATAAGCTTTCGAGCTCAAATAAGCTTTTAGGCTTAAAATAAGCTTGAAGGCTTGAAATAAGCTTCCAGGCTTGAAATAAGATTTTAGGCTACAAATAAGCCTTTAGGCTTGAAATAAGCCTTTAGGCTTGAAATAAGCTTCCAGGCTAGAAATAAGCTTTTAGACTTGAAATAAGCTTTTAGGCTCGAAATAAGCTTGTAGGCCTGAAATAAGCTTCCAGGCTCGAAATAAACATTTAGGCTTGAAATAAGCTTTTAGGCTCGAAATAAGCTTGTAGGCTTGAAATAAGCTTTCAGGCTCAAAATAAGCTTTTAGGCTTGAAATGAGCTTTTAGGCTCGAAATAAGCTTGTAAACTTGAAAAAAGCTTCCAGGTTCGAAATAAGCTCATAGGCTCGAACTAAGCTTTTAGGCTCGAAATAAGCTTGTAGGCTTGAAATAAGCTTCCAGGCTGGAAACAAGCTTTTAGGCTCGAAATAAACTTTTAGGCTCGAAATAAGCTTGTACGCTTGAAATAAGCTGCCCTCTCGAAATAAGATTTTAGGCTTGCAGTAAGCGTTTAGGCTCGAAATAAGCTTGAAGGCTTGAAATAAGCTTCCGGGCTCGAAATAAGCTTTTAGCCTCGAATTAAGCTTTAAGGCTCGAAATAAGCTTGTAAGCTTGAAATAAGCTTTCAGGCTCGAAATAAGCTTCTAAGCTCAAAATAAGCTTTAAGGCTCGAAATAAGCTTTTAGGCTTGAAATAAGTTTTTAGGCTTGAAATAAGCTTGTAGGCTTGAAATAAGCTTTTAGGCTTGAAATAAGCTTTTAGGCTAGAAATAAGCTTTTAGGCTCGAAATAACCTTTTAGGCTCGAAATAAGCTTGTAGGCTTGAAATAAGCTTGAAGGCTTGAAATAAGGTTTTAGGCTTGAAATAAGCTTTTCTGCTCGAAATAAGCTTGTAGGCTTGAAATAAGCTTTCAGGCTCGTAATAAGCTTTTAGGCTCGAACTAAGCTTTTAGGCTCGAAATAAGCTTGTAGGCTTGAAATAAGGTTCCAGGCTCCAACTAAGCTAATAGGCTCGAAATAATCTTTTAGGCACGAAATAAGCTTTTAGGCTTGAAATATGCTTGTAGGCTTGAAATAAGCTTTTAGGCTCGAAATAAGCTTTTAGGTTTGAAATAAGCTTTTAGGCTTGAAATAAGCTTGTCGGCTTAAAATAAGCTTTTTGGCTCGAAATAAGCTTTTATGCTTGAAATAAGCTTTTAGGCTTGAAATAAGCTTGTATGCTTGAAATAAGCTTTTAGGCTTGAAATAATCTTTAAAGCTTGAAATAAGCATTTGGGCTCGAAATAAGCTTTCAAGCTTGAAATTAGCTTTTAGGCTCGCAATAAACTTTTTAAGCTTGAAATAAGCTTTAAGGCTTGGAATAGGCTTTTAAGCTTGAAATAAGCTTTTAGGCTTGAAATAAGCTTGCAGGCTTGAAATAAGCTTCCAGGCTCAAAATAAGCTTTTAGGCTTCAAATAAGCTTTTAGGCTGGAATGAGCTTTTAGGCTTCAAATAAGCTTTTAGGCTCAAAATAAGCTTGCAGGATGAAAATAATCATCCAGGCTCGAAATAAGCTTTTAGGCTTGAAATAAGGTTTTAGGCTCGAAATAAGCTTGTAGGCTTGAAATAAGCTGTCAGGCTCGAAATAAGCTTTTAGGCTTGGAATAAGCATTTAGGCTCGAAATAAGTTTTTAGGCATGAAATAAGCTTTTATGCTCGAAATAAGCTGGAAGGCTTGAATTAAGCTTTCAGGCTTGAAATAGGCTTTTAGGCTTGAAATAACTTTTACGCTTGAAATAAACTTTTAGGCTTGAAATAAGCTTTCAGGCTCGAAATAAGCTTTTAGGCTTGAAATAAGCTTTTAGGCTTGAAATAAGCTTTTAGGCTTGAAATAAGCTTCCAGGCTCAAAATAAGCTTTTAGGCTCGAAATAAGCTTTTAGGCTCAAAATAAGCTTGTAGGCTTGAAATAAGCTTTCAGGCTCGAAATAAGCTTTTAGACTTGAATTAAGCTTTTAGCCTCGAAATAAGCTTGTAGGCTTGAAATAAGTTTTCAGGCTCGAAATAAGCTTTTAGGCTTGAAATAAGCTTTTAGGCTCGAAATAAGCTTGTAGGCTTAAAATAAGCTTTTAAGCTCGAAATATGCTTTTAGGCTTGAAATAAGCTTTTAGGCTCGAAATAACCTTGAAAGCTTGAAATAAACTTGTAGGCTTGAAATAAGATTTTAGGCTCTATATAAGCTTTTAGGCTTGAAATAAGCTTTCAAGCTTGAAATAGGCTTTTAGGCTTGAAAAAGCTTTTAGGCTCGAAATAAGCTTGAAGGCTCGAAATAAGCTTTCGAGCTCAAAATAAGCTTTTAGGCTTAAAATAAGCTTGAAGGCTTGAAATAAGCTTCCAGGCTCGAAATAAGATTTTAGGCTTCAAATAAGCCTTTAGGCTTGAAATAAGCCTGTAGGCTTGAAATAAGCTTCCAGGCTAGAAATAAGCTTTTAGACTTGAAATAAGCTTTTAGGCTCGAAATAAGCTTGTAGGCCTGAAA
The DNA here is from genome assembly GCF_036898095.1 of Palaemon carinicauda. NCBI lineage: Eukaryota > Metazoa > Arthropoda > Malacostraca > Decapoda > Palaemonidae > Palaemon > Palaemon carinicauda. The sequence goes on from NC_090767.1 coordinate 5,611,468, forward strand.
TAAGCTTCCAGGCTCGAAATAAACATTTAGGCTTGAAATAAGCTTTTAGGCTCGAAATAAGCTTGTAGGCTTGAAATAAGCTTTCAGGCTCAAAATAAGCTTTTAGGCTTGAAATGAGCTTTTAGGCTCGAAATAAGCTTGTAAACTTGAAAAAAGCTTCCAGGTTCGAAATAAGCTCATAGGCTCGAACTAAGCTTTTAGGCTCGAAATAAGCTTGTAGGCTTGAAATAAGCTTCCAGGCTGGAAACAAGCTTTTAGGCTTGAAATAAACTTTTAGGCTCGAAATAAGCTTGTACGCTTGAAATAAGCTGCCCTCTCGAAATAAGATTTTAGGCTTGCAGTAAGCGTTTAGGCTCGAAATAAGCTTGAAGGCTTGAAATAAGCTTCCGGACTCGAAATAAGCTTTTAGCCTCGAATTAAGCTTTAAGGCTCGAAATAAGCTTGTAAGCTTGAAATAAGCTTTCAGGCTCGAAATAAGCTTCTAAGCTCAAAATAAGCTTTAAGGCTCGAAATAAGCTTTTAGGCTTGAAATAAGTTTTTAGGCTTGAAATAAGCTTGTAGGCTTGAAATAAGCTTTTAGGCTTGAAATAAGCTTTTAGGCTAGAAATAAGCTTTTAGGCTCGAAATAAGCTTGTAGGCTTGAAATAAGCTTTTAGGCTTGAAATAAGCTTTTAAGCTCAAAATAAACTTTTAGCCTTGAAATAGGCTTCTAGGCTTGAATTAAGCTTTAAGGCTCGAAATAAGCTTTTAGTATTGAAATAAGTTTTTAGGCTTCAAATAAGCTTTAAGGCTTGATATAAGCTTTTAGGCTCGATATAAGCTTGTAGGCTTGAAAAAAAGCTTTTTTAGATCGAAATAAGCTTTTAGGCTCGAAATAAGCTTTTAGGCTCGAAATAAGCTTTTAGGCTTGAAATAAGCTTTCGAGCACGAAATTAACTTTCAGGCTTGAAATAAGCTTTTAAGCTTGAAATAAGCTTTTAGGCTTGAAATAAGCTTGAAGGCTTGAAATAAGCTTCCAGGTTCGAAATAAGCTTTTAGGCTTGAAATAAGCTTTCAGGCTTGAAATAAGCTTTTAGGCTCGAAATAAGCTTGTAGGCTTGAAATAAGCTTTTAGGCTCGAAATAAGCTTTCAGGCTTTAAATAAGCTTTTAGGCTCGAAATAAGCTTGTAGGCTTGAAATAAGCTTTCAGGCTCGAAATAAGCTTTTAGGCTAGAAATAAGCTTTTAGGTTCGAAATAAGCTTGTAGGCTTGAAATAAGCTTTCAGGCTCGAAATAAGCTTAACCCTGGATAGGTACGCTCCTCGGACACCCCTTTAAGGGTATACTCAAATGAGCGCGACCCCGACGCCAAAAAAAAATTCTTGAAAAATCAGTTTTTGCAGTAACCTCCTTTTTTCTTTTGCCAAAAAAAACTTCAATGAATGCTTAAAACAACTGTAAAAATAAATACTTCTCATCTGCAGAAAAACTATTTATTATAAATATTTTAAAAAATTAAGTAGAAAAAAAGACCTTACATGAAAATTCATAAAAAAAGTTTATACATATATACACAAATCCTTTTAGGAATTGATTCTTGACTGTTTAGGACACATCTTGATGTATTTTGGATGAAGTCAGACCCATGGAGGTGAAGATCTGAAATGAGAAATAAAGGGTAACTTTTTTTTTGGCCCACAAAATTGTCCAAATTTCATGAATTTTTTTGGGTACCCAAATGGAATAGGAAGTGGCTAATTTTTTTAGGGAATAAACATATGTTATCCTAAAATAGAAATATGTAAAAAAATCTTCATTATTTTGTAAATTACATTTATATCAGGGGCCATATCTAAAGGTAATTTTTTGAGTACTTAGACATTTCGTAAAAAAATACATATATTTAATATATAATATGATATTTATGCAGGTAAAAATATACCAAAATATCGCAATTTCTATAGGGAACAAGGATATATATAGATAGGGCAACTTACGCTTCGGATATGTCCACAAAATGGCCGCCAACCACACTGACTCAGACTCCCTAATCTGCCACTTGAAATGTAGGAAGGGTATGTCAATTTCAAAGTGTTATTTACTAATCTAATTATTCTTGGATATGCATAAAAATTGTATGGTGGGTTGCTGGATAATTGTCGACTATTTTACGACTATAAAATTAAAATTCTGACCCAAAAAAATTTTTTTGAAGGGAAATAAAATCGAAAAAAAAAATGTAAAACAATATAATATTTTAGCTAAAAAAATTTGATGATATTCAATCAAAAAAGAAGTAAACAAAATTTTCCGACAAATAAACATCTAGAGGAATCATTACTCTGTGATAGTTCCTTAGTACGTAGTAATTTTGAAAGAAATGGGAAAAACGAAAAAGTGGCAATCGCAGGAAAATCGAACACATACCTATATATACGCCATATCTGGCTAAAAATAAAGATAGCCATGGGTAGCCAGATCATCTAGAAACACTTTCCAACACTATAAAAATACAAGTTTTGCGACACTACTTGCCAATTCCTTACGGTAACATGACTAAGCAAAAAAATGCAAAACAAATAAAAAGGAGCACTCGCGGAAAAATGGCCAACATTATAATGTACGGCATTTCCGAAAAAAAAAAATTCAGCCACGTACTAGGCAAACCATCAAGGCACATTTTCCGACAAATAAACATCTAAATGAATCATTACTCTGTGATAGTTCCTTAGTACGTAGTAATTTTGAAAGAAATAGGAAAAAACGAAAAGATGGCAATCACCGGAAAATCGAACACATACCTATATATACGCCATATCTGGCTAAAAAAAAAATAGGCATGGGTAGCCAGATCATCTAGAAACACTTTCCAACACTATAAAAATATAAGTTTTGCGACACTACTTGCCAATTCCTTACGGTAACATGACTAAGCAAAAAAATGCAAAACAAATAAAAAGGGGCACTCGCGGAAAAATGGCCATTCTAATATACGGCATTTCAGAAAAAAAAATTTCAGCCACGTGCTAGGCAAACCATCAAGGCACATTTTCCGACAAATAAACATATAAATGAATCATTACTCTGTGATAGTTCCTTAGTACGTAGTAATTTTGAAAGAAATGGGAAAAAACGAAAAAATGGCAATCACAGGAAAATCGAACACACACCTATATATACGCCATATCTGGCTAAAAAAAAAGATAGGCATGAGTAGCCAGATCATCTAGAAACACTTTCCAACACTATAAAAATATAAGTTTTGCGACACTTCTTGCCAATTCCTTACGGTAACATGACTAAGTAAAAAAATGAAAAACAAATAAAAAGGGGCACTCTCGGAAAAATGGCCAACATTTTTTTATACGTATTTCAGAAAAAAAAATTTCAGAAACGTGCTAGGCAAACCATCAAGGCACATTTTCCGACAAATAAACATCTAAATAAATCATTACTCTGTGATAGTTCCTTAGTACGTAGTAATTTTGAAAGAAATGGGAAAAAACGAAAAAATGGCAATCACAGGAAAATCGAACACATACCTATATATACGCTATATCTGGCTAAAAAAAAATAGGCATTGGTAGCCAGATCATCTAGAAACACTTTCCAACACTATAAAAATATAAGTTTTTCGACACTACTCGCCAATTCCTTACGGTAACATGACTAAGCAAAAAAATGCGAAACAAATAAAAAAGGGGCACTCGCGGAAAAATGCCCAACATTCTAATATACGGCATCTCAGATAAAAAAAAGACATGCACGTGTTAGCCCAACCATCAAGGCACACTTTCTCACACATAAACATGAAAAAAAAAATCAATAATATACGGCAATTCCTTACTACGTAGTATATTTTTACAAATATTGAAAAGAAACAGAAATTGGCAACCGCAGTTAAATACCCAATATACCAATAACTACGTCGTATTTGACAAAAAAAAGGCACGCATGGGTAGCCAGATCATCTAGACACACTTTCCAACATTAAAAAAGCAAAAGTTTTACGACACTATTTGGCAATATCTTACGGAAAAATGACTTGGCAAAAAAATGAAAAAAAATGAAAAAGGGTCATTAGCGGTAAAAGGCCCAACATTCTAATATACGGCATCTCAGATAAAAAAAAGACATGCACGTGTTAGCCCAACCATCAAGGCAAACTTTTTAACACATAAACATGAAAAAAAAATCAATAATATACGGCAATTCCTTACTACGAAGTAAATTTTTACAAATATTGAGAAAAAATAGAAATTGGCAACCGTAGTTAAATACCCAATATACCAATAACTACGTCGTATCTGACAAAAACAAAGTCACGCATGGGTAGCCTGATCATCTAGACTTACTTTTCAACACTAAAAAAGCAAAAGTTTCACGACACTATTTGGCAATATCTTACGGAAAAATTACTTGGGGAAAAAAATGAAAAAAAATGAAAAAGGGGCACTCGCGGTAAAATGGTCCTCGTGGTGATGAACGACATTTTAACTAAAAAAAAATCATGCACATGGTAGCCAAACAATCCACCAAGACTTTCCACAACTGATAACCTATACAAGTTGAACCATTCTACGACAATTTCATAATACGTAATAACTTTGATAATTATGCAAATTACCTTAGAAGGGTAAACTCGGTCGCGCTCGACTCCGACGCGTCTCAGAAATCGGGGAAGGAGTACAGCTACAGCAATGCACATCTGGACACTACTAGGGCGTGTAGGGGAGACACCTCCTGCAGGTCGATCACCCACAAATTCAGTCACGGGGGTGAGTCACGTGAGAAAAACCTGTTTTTTTTTGACGCTCGGGGTCGCGAACGACCCATCGTACCTATCCAGGGTTAATATTATTTTGATTAGATAAATGTATCTCTTTCAATCCTTTCAGTGCAATAAAATTATTTATATCTAGACCCTCAGGAAAGTGGGTGATGGTAAAATGCCGTATAGTTCCTTAACTTTACTTCTTGAACATGATGTACATTAGCTTTACAGTAATCTTCTACGTGGAATAAATGGTTTTAAATACAGACTGGAACAATATAAATTCTTGAAGATTGGAGGCTACAACCGTAGACTTCTGCTACCACTTCAGCGTTCTGGATGCAAAATCCTTGAATTCTCTTTGGGGCGATTTAGGGATCGCTTCTTCGTACCTGTGTCCTCTCATTGTCACGCTTCTTGGTAATTTCTCCTTCATCGAAGATAATCTTCTACCTCCCGGTTGAAAGGTAATTTGTTGGCAGTTAGGGAACTCGGTCCCTTCGTTGTCCGTCTTTGTAAATATCTTGTTGTTAACTTGACGTTTAGTTAGTGCAGGCCAACCGTGCACCAGAGGTAAGGCCTCCCCCATGACGGGGGGGAGAGGGAGAAGGGACAACCGATTATCGTGGTTACTTGTAGGAAAGAGCCGCTTCCTCTATGCGTTTGTTGCTTAAGTATCCCAGAACAAGGGCGTTGTAATTGCATCATGTCATGTGACTCTTCTTGTGTTCTATTGGTCCCTTCTTCTGACGTAATGGTAACGTCATACATATGTCACTTCCGGTTTCCCGGCAAGCTAACCGGCTCGCATTCCATTTGCGTTGTTTTGGCCAATTTATCGCTTATGTCAGCACTTTTCACAAACAGTGCCTCTCGAGTACCACCTCACACTGATTTTATTTTTCTCGTCTATCTCTCTCTCTCTCTCTCTCTCTCTCTCTCTCTCTCTCTCTCTCTCTCTCTCTCTATTTCTATGTCTCTCTATCGTTTGACTAACGAATAAAACTCATAAATACTTGATCAAATACACATATAACCTTATTCTGTATGAAATATTTTCCTTTACATGACATATATACACTTATACACTATACACACTTATACACTTATACACTATACACTATACACAATAATACACTATACACGCATATACACTTATTTACTTATACAATATACAATATACACACTTATACACTATACAAACTTATACACTCATGCACTATAAACACTCATACACTTATACACTTATACACTATACACACTTAGACATTATACACACTCTAGACTTATACACTTATACACTATACACTATACAAATTATACACTTATGCAATATACACTATACACACTTATACACTCATACACTTATACAAACTTATACACACTTATACATTTATACACTTACACACTATACACTATAAACACAAATACACTATACACGCTTATACACTTATACACTATACACTATATACACTTCTACACTATACAAACTTATACACTTATACACTTTTGCAAACATATACACTATACACACTTATACACTTATACACTTATACACAATACACTATACACACTTAAACACTATACACATTTTAAACACTTATACACTATACCTACTTATACACTTTTAGACTTATACAATATACACTATACACACTTATAAACTTATACACTTATACACCATACACTCTTATACACTAAACTAACTTATACCTTATACAATTATACACACTTATACACTATACACAATTATACACTTACACACTTATACACTATACAATATACACACTTATACACTATACACACTATACACTTATATATTTATACACTATACACACTTATACACAATACACACTTATACACTTTACACACTTATACACGTATACACTATACAGTATACGCACTTATACACTATAAACACTTATACACTATACACACTTATACACTCATACATTATACACTATACACACTTATACACTATAAACGCTTATACACTTATACACTTATACACTCATACAATATACACTATACACACTTATTCTCTTATACACTTATACACTATACACTATATACACTTATACACTATACACACTTATACACTTATAAACACTTATACACTATACACTAAAATCACTTATACACTTATACACTTATAATACATATATACACTTATACACTAAATACTATACACATTTATCAACTATATACACCTATACACTTATACACTATATACTATACACACTTATACACACTTACAAACTATACACACTATACACACTTACACACTTATACACTATAAACTATACACTATAAACACTTATACACTAGACAGACTTATACACTATACACACTTATACACTTATACATTATACACTACACACTTATACACTATACACACTTAGACACTTATACACAATACACTATACAAACTTATACACTATACATATTTATACACTTATACACTAAAAACTATACACTAGACAGACTTATACACTATACGCACTTTTACACTTATATATTATATACTATACACACTTATACATTATACACCCTTAGAAACTTATACAATATACACTATACACAATTATGCAATATATACACTTATACACAATACACACTTATACACTTGTACACTTATACACTTATAAACTATACACTATACACACGTATACACTTATACACTGTTACACTATACACTTATACACTATATACTCTATACACTTACTATATACACTATACACACTTGAACACTTATACACTTATACACTATACACTATACAAACTTAAACACTTATACACTTATACACTATACACTATTATACACTATACACACTATACACTTATACAATTATACACTATACTCTATATACACTTATACACTTATACGCTATACACTATACACACTTATACACTTATACACTTATACAGAATACACTATACACACTTATACACATTTATTCACTATACACACTTATACACTATACAAACCCATACACTCATACACTATACACACTTATACACTATACACACTTATAAACTTATACATTATACACTATACACACTTATACACTATACACTATACACACCTATACGCTATACACACTTATACACTTATACACTATACACTATACACACTTACACACACTTATACACTTATACACTTATACACTATACACACTTATACACTATAAACTATAAACTATACACACTAATACACAATAAAAACTTATGCATTTATACACTTATACAATTATACACTATACACTATACACACTTACACACACTGATACACTTATACACTTATACACCATACAAACTTATACACTATACACTATACACACTTACACACACTTATACACTTATACAATTATATACTATACACACTTATATACTATAAACATACACTTATACACTTAAACACTATACACACTTATACACTATACACACCATACTCCTATACACTTACACACTATACACTATACACAATTATACACTACACACTATACACACTTATACACTATACAAAATATACACTTATACATTTATACACTATACACTATACACACTTATACACTATACACACTTATACACTTATATATTATACACTAATCGCTCTTATACACTATACACTATGCACAATTATACACTATACACACCTATACACTATACACACCTATACACTTATACAATACACACTATACACAATTATACATTATAGACACCTATACACTATACACACCTATACACTTATACAGTTATACACTATACACTATACACAATTATACACTTATGCACTTATACAATATACTCACTTATACACTATACAAACTTATACAATATACACAGTTATACACTTATACACTATACACTATACACACTAATACACTATACACACTTATACACTTATACACTATACACACATACACTATACACAAATATACACATATACACTAATACACTATACACTATACACAATTATACACTATAAATACTTCTACACTATACGCATTTATACACTTATACACTATATACACTATACACTATACACACTTATAAACTTATACACATATAAACTATACACTATACACACTTATACACTATACACATTATAAACACTATACACACTTATACACTTATACACTATACACACATATACACTATATACTTTTATACACTTATACACTTATACACTAAACACCATACACACTTATACACTATACATATTATAAACAATTATACACTATACACACATATACACTTTTACACTTATACAATATATACTATACACACTTATACACTTATACACTTATACACTATACACACTACAACCTTATACACTATAAACTATACACTATACACACTTATACACTAGACAGACTCATACACTATACACACTTATAAACTTATACGCTATACACTAAATACACTTATGCACTATACACACTTAGACACCTATACACTATACACTATACAAACTTATACACTATACATATTTATACACTTATACACTTATACACTATAATCACTATATACTATACACACTTATACACTATACACATACACTTATACACTTATACACTATAGACTATACACACTTATACACTATACACACTATACACCATTATACTTATAGATTATACACTATACATACTATACACCTTTACACTTATACATTATACACTATACACACTTATACGCTATACACACTATATTCTCATACATTTATACACTATACACTATACACACTTATACACTATACACACTTATACACTTATACATTATACACTATACGCACTTATACACTATAAACTATACACACATATACATTATACACACTTATACACTTATACACTATACACACTTATACACTATACACACTTATACAATATACACACTTATACACTTATACACTATACACTATACACACTAATACACTATACACACTTATACACTTATACACACTTATACACTATACACATTTATACACTATACACACACACACTATACACACATACACTATACAAACTTATACACATATTCACTAATACACTATACACTATGCACAATTTTACACTACACATATATACAATATACACACTTATACACTTATACACTATATACATTTTACACTATACACACATATACAGTTATACACATATACACTATACACTATACACACTATGCACATTATAAACATTATACACACTTATACACTTATACACTATACACATATATACACTATACACACTTATACACTTATACACTTATACACTATACACTCTACACTATACACACTTACACACTATACACATTATAAATACTTATACACCATACACACTTATACAATTTACACACTTATACACGTTCACACTTATAAAATATACACTATACACACTTATTCACTTATACACTTATACAATTATACACTTATACACTATACACTAAACACACTAATACACTATACACACTAATACACTTATACACTATACACTATACACATTTATACACTATACACACTTATACACTATACACAGTCATACACTACACACTCATACACTATACACTATACACACTTATACACTATACACACTTATAAACTTATGCACTTTACACTAAACACTATACACACTTATACCCTATACACACTTATACACTTATACACTTATACACTATGCACTATACACACTTATACACTACACATTTATACACTTATACACTTATACACTATGATCAGTATACACTATACACACTTACACACTATGCACGCTTATACACTATACACACACACTTATACACTTATACACTATAAACAATACACACTAATACACTATACACACTTATACACTTATATAATATACATTATACACACTTATACACTATACAAACTTATACACTATATAAACTTATACACTTATACACTATACACTATACAAACTTACACACTATACACACTTATACACTTATACAATATACACTATACACACTTATACACTATACACACTTACACACTTATACACTATAAACTATACACTATACAAACTTATACACTACACAGATTAATACACTATACTCATATATACACTTATATACTATACACTATACACACTTATATACTAAACACACTTAGACACTTATACACTTATGCACTATACACTATATAAACTTATACACTATACACATTTATGCACTATACACTCTTATACACTTATAGACTATAGACTATACACACTTATACAATATACACTATGTACACTTAAACACTATACACACTTATAGACTTATACACACATATACACTATACAAAATACACAATTATACACTATACACACTTATACACTTATACATACTTATACACTATACACACTTATACACTATACACACTTATACAATATACACTATACACAATTATGCAATATATACACTTATACACAATACACACTTATACACTTGTACACTTATACACTTATAAACTATAAACCATACACACGTATACACATATACACTGTTACACTTTACACTTATACACTATACACTATAACACTTACTGTATACACTATACACACTTAAACATTTATACACTTATACACTCTACACTATACACACTTAAACACTTATACACTTATACACTATACACACTACACACTTTTACATTTATACACTATACACTATGCACAATTATATACTATACACACCTATACACCATACACACTTATACACTTATACACTATACATTATACACAATTATACACTTATACACTTATACACTTACGCACAATACAAACTAATACACTTATACACTATTCACTATACACAGTAATACACTATACACACTTATACACTTATACACTTACACACTAAACACACTAATACACTTATACACTATAAACACATACACTCTACACACTTATACACTTATAAACTAAGAGACTATACACTATACACAATTATACACTATAGACACTTATACACTATACACACTTATACACTTATACACTATACACACATTATGCACTATACACTATACACACTTATATACTTACACACTTATACACTATACACTATACACACTTATACACTATATATATTATAAACACTATAGACACTTATATACATATACAATATACACACTTATACACTATACACACTTATACACTTTTACACTTATACAATATACACTATTTACACTTATACACTTATACACTATACACTATACACACTTATACACTATAAACACTTATACACTTATACACTATACACTAAACACACTAATACACTATACACACTAATACACTTATAAAATTATACACTATGCACACTCATACACTTATACACTTATACACTATACACTATACAAACATATAAACTAATTACACTTATACACTAATCACACTAATACACTATACACACTCATACACTTATACACTTATACACTATACACTATACACACTTTTACACTTATACACTTATACACTATACACTATACAGTTATACACTATACACACTTATACTCTTATACACTATACATTATATACACTTTTACACTATACACACTGAATAACTTATACACTATACACTATACACTATACACACTTATACCCTATACACACTTATTCACTTATACACTTATACACTATGCACTAAACACACTTATATACTACACCTTTATACACTTATACACTATGATCACTATACACTATACACACTTATACACTATACACACTTATAACTATATACACCTATACACTTATACATTTATACACTGCACTATACACACTAATGCACTATACACAATTATACACTTTTACACTTATATACTATACACTATACACACTTATACACTTATACACTATACACTATACACACTTACACACTATATACACTTATACACTTATACAATATACAATATACACACTTATACACATATACACTTATACACTATACACTATACTAACTTACACACTATACACACTTACACACTTATACACTATAAACTATACACTATACGCACTTATACACTTATACAATACACACTATACACACTAATACACTATACACACTTATACACTTATACACACTTATACACTATACACACTTATACACTATACATACATACACTATACACACTTATACACATATTCACTAATACACTATACACTAAGCACAATTTTACACTATACACATATATACACTATACACACTTATACACTTTTACACTATATACATTATACACTATACACACTTATACACTTATACACTATACACTATACACACTATACACATTATAAACATTATACACACTTATACACTTATACACTTATACACTTATAAACTATACACCATACACACGAATACACTTATACACTGTTAAACTATACACTTATACACTATTCGCTATATACACTTACTGTATACACTATACACACTTGAACACTTATACACTTATACACTATACACTATACACACTTAAACACTTATACACTTATACACTATACACAATTATACACTATACACACTATACACTTATACACTTATACACTATACACTAAACACACTTATACACTTATACACTTATAGAGAATACACTATACTTACTTATACACATTTATTCACAATACACACTTATACACATTTATTCACTATACACACTTATACACATTTATTTACTATACACACTAATACACTATACACACTTATACACTATACAAAAACCCATACACTTATACACTATACACACTTATACAATATACAAACTAATACACTATACACACTCATACACTTATACACTATACACTATACACACTTACACACACTTATACATTTATACACACTTATACACTATAAACTATAAACTATACACACTAATACACTATACACACTTATACACTATACAAACCCATACACTTATACACTATATACACTTATACAATATACAAACTAATACACTATACACACTCATACACTTATACACTATACACTATACACACTTACACACACTTATACACTTATACACTTATACACTATACACACTTATACACTATAAACTATAAACTATACACACTAATACACTATAAACACTTATACATTTATACACTTATACACTTATAAACTATACACTATACACACTTACACACACTGATACACTTATACACTTATACACCATACACACTTATACACTATATAGACACTATACACACTTACACACACTTATACACTTATACAATTATACACTATATACATGTATACAGTTTTACACTATAAACGATAAACTATACACACTAATACACTATAAACACTTATACATTTATACACATATAGACTATACACACTTATACACTATATACACTAATACACACTAATAAACACTTATACACTCTAGACAATTATACACTTATACACACTTATACACACTTATACACTCACAAACTTATACACTGATACACATTTATACACACTCATACACTTATACACTATACACTATACAGACTAATACACTATACACGCTTATACACTTATACACTTATACACTATATACTATACACTATATACACTTATACACTATACACAATTATACACTTAGACACTTATACACACTTTTACATTATACACACTTCTACACTTATACACTTATACACTATACACTATACACACATACACTATACACACTATACACTTATACATTTATACACTATACACTATACACACTAATATACTATACAAACTTATACACCATACATACTAATACACTCAAACACTATACACTATACACTATACGCACTTATACACTATAAACTATACACAATTATGCACCATACACACTTATACGCTATACACACTTATACACTTATACACTATACACTTACACACTATACACTATACACACTTATACACTATACAATATACAGTATACACACTTATACACTATACACACTTATACACTTATAAAAACTTATACACTATACACACTTATACACTATACACTATAAACACTTACATATTTTATACTATACACACTTAAACACTTATACATTATACACACCCATACACTTATACACTATATACTATAAACACTTATACACTATACACACTCATACACTATACACACTTATACACTATACACACTTATACACATATACACTATACACTATACACACTTATTCACTATACACTATACACTATACACACTTATAAACTTTATACTATACAAACTTATTCACTATACACACTTATACACTTATACAATATACACTATACACTATAAACGCTTACACACGTATACACTATACACTATACACACTTATACACTATACACACTTATACACTGTGTAACTTATAGACTATACACTATACAGACTTATACACTATACACACTTATACACTTATACACTCATACACACTTATAAACTATACACACTTATACACTTATACACTATATACACTATACACTTTACACACTTATACACATATACAATTATACACTATACACAGTACACACTTATATATTATACACACTTATACACTTATACACTATACACTATACACACTTATACACTGTATAACCTTATACACTATACACTATACACACTTATATACACATATACACACTTATACACTATACACTATACACAATTATACACTATACACACTTATATCAACATATACACACTTATACACTATGCACTATACACAATTATACACTATACACACTTATCCACTATACACACTTATCCAATATACACACGTATACATTATACACACTTATACACTGATGCACTTATACAATTATACACTACACTATACACACTTATACAGTATACACTCATACATTTATACACTATACACACTTATACGCTTATGCACTTATACAATTATACACTATACACTATACACACTATACACTCATACACTTATACACTATACACACTAATAAACTATACAAAATTCTACACTTATACACTATATACACTAATACACACTTATACACTATATACACTTATACACTATATACAGTTATACACTATATACACTTTTAAACTATATACACTTATACACAAAACACTATACACACTTATACACTATACTCTATACACTATACACTATACGCACTTATAAACTATACACTATACACACTTATACACACTTATACACACCTGACACTATACACACTTTTACACTATACAATATACACACTTATACACTATACACACTATACACACTTATACATTAATACACTTATACTCTATACACTATACACACTTATACACTCATACACTTATACACTTATAAACAATACACTATACACACTTATATACTATACACACTTAGACACTTATACATTTATACACTATACACTATACAAACTTATACACTATACACATTTATACACTTATACACTTATACACTATAATCACTATTTACTATACACACTTATACACTATACACACTTATACACTATAAACAATATACACACTATACACCTATACACTTATACACTATACACTATATACACTAATAAACTATACACACTTATACACTTATATACTTATATACTATAAACTAATCACAATTATACACTATACACACTTAAACACTATAAACACCTATACACTATATACACTTATACACTATACACACTTGTACTCTATATACACTTACACATTTTAAACTATACACACATACACTATACACACTTATACACTTATACACTAATACACTCTAAACTATACACAATTATACACTATACACACTTATACACTATATACACTTATACACTATATAAACTATACACTCTACACACTTATACACATATACACTATACACACATACACTATACACACTTATACACTTATACTCTTTACACTGAACACACTAATACACTATACACACTCATACACTTATACACTATACACTGTACACACTTATACACTAATCAAACTTATACACTATACACCCTCATACACGTATACACTATTCAGTATACACACTTATACACTATAAACACTCATACACTATACACTATACACACTTATAAACTATACACACATATAAACTTATGCACTATACACTATACACTATACACTATACAAACTTATTCCCTATACACACTTATACACTTTTACACTTATACACTATGCACTATAAACACTTATTCTCTGCACATTTATACACTTATACACTTAATCACTATAATCACTATACACACTTATGCACTATACACAATTATACACTTTTACACTTATATACTATACACTATACACACTTATACACTTATACACTATACACTATACACACTTACACACTATATACACTTATACACTTATACAATATACAATATACACACTTATACACATATACACTTATACACTATACACTATACAAACTTACACACTATACACACTTACACACTTATACACTATAAACTATACACTATACGCACTTATACACTTATACAATACACACTATACACACTAATACACTATACACACTTATACACTTATACACACTTATACACTATACACACTTATACACTATACATACATACACTATACACACTTATACACATATTCACTAATACACTATACACTAAGCACAATTTTACACTATACACATATATACACTATACACACTTATACACTTTTACACTATATACATTATACACTATACACACTTATACACTTATACACTATACACTATACACACTATACACATTATAAACATTATACACACTTATACACTTATACACTTATACACTTATAAACTATACACCATACACACGAATACACTTATACACTGTTAAACTATACACTTATACACTATTCGCTATATACACTTACTGTATACACTATACACACTTGAACACTTATACACTTATACACTATACACTATACACACTTAAACACTTATACACTTATACACTATACACAATTATACACTATACACACTATACACTTATACACTTATACACTATACACTAAACACACTTATACACTTATACACTTATAGAGAATACACTATACTTACTTATACACATTTATTCACGATACACACTTATACACATTTATTCACTATACACACTTATACACATTTATTTACTATACACACTAATACACTATACACACTTATACACTATAAAAACCCATACACTTATACACTATACACACTTATACAATATACAAACTAATACACTATACACACTCATACACTTATACACTATACACTATACACACTTACACACACTTATACACTTATACACTTATACACTATACACACTTATACACTATAAACTATAAACTATACACACTAATACACTATACACACTTATACACTATACAAACCCATACACTTATACACTATACACACTTATACAATATACAAACTAATACACTATACACACTCATACACTTATAAACTATACACTATACACACTTACACACACTTATACACTTATACACTTATACACTATACACACTTATACACTATAAACTATAAACTATACACACTAATACACTATAAACACTTATACATTTATACACTTATACACTTATAAACTATACACTATACACACTTACACACACTGATACACTTATACACTTATACACCATACACACTTATACACTATATAGACACTATACACACTTACACACACTTATACACTTATACAATTATACACTATATACATGTATACAGTTTTACACTATAAACGATAAACTATACACACTAATACACTATAAACACTTATATATTTATACACATATAGACTATACACACTTATACACTATATACACTAATACACACTAATAAACACTTATACACTCTAGACAATTATACACTTATACACACTTATACACACTTATACACTCACAAACTTATACACTGATACACATTTATACACACTCATACACTTATACACTGATACACATTTATACACACTCATACACTTATACACTATACACTATACAGACTAATACACTATACACGCTTATACACTTATACACTTATACACTATATACTATACACTACATACACTTATACACTATAAACACTTATACACTTAGACACTTATACACACTTTTACATTATACACACTTCTACACTTATACACTTATACACTATACACTATACACACATACACTATACACACTATACACTTATACATTTATACACTATACACTATACACACTAATATACTATACAAACTTATACACCATACATACTAATACACTCAAACACTATACACTATACACTATACGCACTTATACACTATAAACTATACACAATTATGCACCATACACACTTATACGCTATAACTATAACTAAAATTAAAACTAAATTATAACTAAAACTAAAACTGAAACTAAAAATGAAACTATAACTATAACTATAACTATAACTATAACTATAGATAAAACTAAATCTAAAACTAAAACTAAAACTACATATATAAATATAACCAAATTTAAAACTATAACTATAACTATAACGTTAACTAAAACTATAACGTTAACTAAAACTATAACTATAACTATAACTATAACAATAACTAAAACTAAAACTATAACTACAACTGAAATTGAAACTGAAAATGAAACTAAAATTGAAACTAAAACTATAAATATAACTAAAACTTACAATGAAACTTAAACTACAACTATAATTATAATTATAAATATAACTAAAACTAAAACTAAAACTATAACTATAACTATAACTATATCTCAAACTAAAACTAAAACTAAAACTAAAACTGAAACTGAAACTGAAACTAAAACTGAAACTAAAACTAAAACTAAAACCAAAACTATATCTATAACTATAATTAAAACTAAAACAAAAACTAAAACTAAAACCAAAACCGATACTGAAACTGAATCTAAAACTAAAACTAAAACAGAAACTAAAACTAAAACTAAAAATATAATTATAACTATAACAATAACTATAACTAAAACTAAAACTAAAACTAAAATTAAAACTGAAACTGAAACTGAAACTAAAACTAAAACTATAACTATAACTATAACTAAAACTAAAACTGTAACTAAAACTATAATTAAAAACTAAAACTGAAACTGAACCTGAAACTGAAACTGAAACTGAAACTGAAACTATACCTATAACTAAATCTAAAACTAAAAATGAAACTGCAAATGAAACCGAAACTGAAACTAAAACTAAAGGTAAAACTAAAACTGAAACTGAAACTGGAACTGAAACTGAAACTGAACCTGAAACTGAAACTGAAACTGAAACTAAAACTAAAACTATAACTATAAGTGTAACTATAACTAAAACTAAAATTAAACTAAAACTTTAACTATAACTATAACTATAACTATAACTATAACTAAAAGTAAAACTAAAACAAAAACTCTAACTATAACTAAAATTGAACCTAAAGCTAAAACTAAAACTAAAACTATACCAATAACTATAACTATAACTAAAATTAAAACTAAAACTAAAACTATAACAATAACTATAACTATAACTAAAGCTATACCTATAATTAAAACGAATACTAAAACTACAACTATAACTAGAATAAAAACTGAAACTATAACTATAACTATAACTTTAACTAAAACTATAACTATAAATATAACTAAAACTAAAACTGAAAATTAAACTGAAACTGAAACTGAAAGTGAAAAAAAATCAAAACTAAAACTATAAAACTAAAACTAAAACTGTAACTATAACTAAAACTAAAACTAAAACTAAAAATAAAAATTATAACTATAACTATAACTAAAACTAAAACTAAAACTATAAATAAAACTAATGCTATAACTACAACTAAAACTAAAATAAAAACTGAAACTATAACTATAACTATAACTATAACCAAAACCATAACTATAACTATAACTATAACTAAAACTAAAATTAAAACTATAACTAACTAAAACTAAAACTGAAACTAAAATTAAAACTATAACTATAACTATCACTATAAATATACATAAAACTAAATCTAAAAACTAAAACTAAAACTATAACTATAACTATAACGAAACCTAAAACTATAACTATAACTATAACTATAACTATAACTATAACTAAATCTAGAACTATAACTATACCTATAACTATAACTATAACTAAAATTAAAACTAAAACTGAAACTAAAACTAAAACTATAACTATAACTGTAACTATAACTATAACTAAAATTAACCCTGGATAGGTACGCTCCTCGGACACCCCTTTAAGGGTATACTCGGACGCGAACGACCCCGACGCCAAAAAAAATTCTTGAAAAATCAGTTTTTGCAGTAACCTCCTTTTTTCTTTTGCCAAAAAAAACTTCAATGAATGATTAAAACAACTGTAAAGATAAATACTACTCATCTGCAGAAAAACTATTTATTATAAATATTTTAAAAAATTAAGTAGAAAAAAAAAGACCTGACATAAAAATTCATAAAAAAAAAGTTTATACATATATACACAAATCCTTTTAGGAATTGATTCTTGAATGTTTAGGACACATCTTGATGTATTTTGGATGAAGTGAGACCCATGGAGGTGAAGATCTGAAATGAGAGAAAAAGGGTAACTTTTTTTGGCCAAAAAAATTTGTCCAAATTTCATGAATTTTTTGGGGTACCCAAATGAAATAGGAAGTGGCTAATTTTTTTAGGGAATAAACATATGTTATCCTAAAATAGAAATATGTAAAAAAATCTTCATTATTTTGTAAATTACATTTATATCAGGGGCCATATCTAAAGGTAATTTTTTGAGTACTTAGAAATTTCGTAAAAAAATACATATATTTAATATATAATATGATATTTATGCAGGTAAAAATATACCAAAATATCACAAATTCTATAGGGAACAAGAATATATATAGATAGGGCAGCTTACGCTTCGGATATGTCCACAAAATGGCCGCCAACCACACTGACTCAGACTCCCTAATCCGCCACTTGAAATGTAGGAAGGGTATGTCAATTTCAAGGTGTTATTTACTAATCTAATTATTATTGGATATGCATAAAAATTGTATGGTGGGTTGCTGGATAATTGTCGATTATTTTACGACTATAAAATTAAAATTCTGACCCAAAAAAAATTTTTTGAAGGGAAATAAAATCGAAAAAAAAATTGTAAAACAATATAATATTTTAGCTAAAAAAATTTGATGATATTCAATCAAAAAAAAGTAAACAAAATTTTCCGACAAATAAACATCTAGAGGAATCATTACTCTGTGATAGTTCCTTAGTACGTAGTAATTTTGAAAGAATTGGGAAAAAACGAAAAAATGGCAATCACCGGAAAATCGAACACATACCTATATATACGCCATATCTGGCTAAAAAAAAGATAGGCATGGGTAGCCAGATCATCTAGAAACACTTTCCAACACTATAAAAATATAAGTTTTGCGACACTACTTGCCAATTCCTTACGGTAACATGACTAAGCAAAAACATGCAAAACAAATAAAAAGGGGAACTCGCGGAAAAATGGCTAACATTCTAATATACGGCATTTCAGAAAAAAAAAATTCAGCCACGTGCTAGGCAAACCATCAAGGCACATTTTCCGACAAATAAACATCTAAATGAATAATTACTCTGTGATAGTTCCTTAGTACGTAGTAATTTTGAAAGAAATGGGAAAAAACGAAAAAATGGCAATCACAGGAAAATCGAACACATACCTATATATACGCCATATCTGGCTAAAAAAAGAAGATAGGCATGGGTAGCCAGATCATCTAGAAACACTTTCCAACACTATAAAATTATAAGTTTTGCGACACTACTTGCCAATTCCTTATGGTAACATGACTAAGCAAAAAAATGCAAAACAAATAAAAAGGGGCACTCGTGGAAAAATGGCCATTCTAATATACGGCATTTCGGAAAAAAAAAATTTCAGCCACGTGCTAGGCAAACCATCAAGGCACATTTTCCGACAAATAAACATATAAATGAAATATTAATCTGTGATAGTTCCTTAGTACGTAGTAATTTTGAAAGAAATGGGAAAAAACGAAAAAATGGCAATCACAGGAAAATCGAACACATACTTATATATACGCCATATCTGGCTAAAAAAAATAGGCATGGGTAGCCAGATCGTCTAGAAACACTTTCCAACACTATAAAAATATAAGTTTTGCGACACTACTTGCCAATTCCTTACGGTAACATGACTAAGCAAAAAAATGCAAAACAAATAAAAAGGGGCACTCGCGGAAAAATGCCCAACATTCTAATATACGGCATCTCAGATAAAAAAAACGACATGCACGTGTTAGCCCAACCATCAAGGCACACTTTCTAACACATAAACATGAAAAAAAAAATCAATAATATACGGCAATTACTTACTACGTAGTAAATTTTTACAAATATTGATAAAAAACAGAAATTGGCAACCGCAGTTAAATACCCAATATACCAATAACTACGTCGTATCTGACAAAAACAAAGTCACGCATGGGTAGCCAGATCATCTAGACACACTTTCCAACACTAAACAAGCAAAAGTTTTACGACACTATTTGGCAATATCTTACGGAAAAATGACTTGGCAAAAAAATGAAAAAAAATGAAAAAGGGGCACTCGCGGTAAAATGGTCCTCGTGGTGATGAACGACATTTTAACTAAAAAAAAAATCATGCACATGGTAGCCAAACCATCCACCAAGACTTTCCACAACTGATAACCTATACAAGTTGCACCATTCTACGACAATTTCATAATACGTAATAACTTTGATAATTATGCAAACTACCTTAGAAGGGTAAACTCGGTCGCGAACGACCCCGACGCGTCTCAGAAATCGGGGAAGGAGTACAGCTACAGCAATGCACATCTGGACACTACTAGAGCGTGTAGGGGAGACACCTCCTGCAGGTCGATCACCCACAAATTCAGTCACGGGGGTGAGTCACGTGAGAAAAACCTCTTTTTTTTTTGACGCTCGGGGTCGCGAACGACCCATCGTACCTATCCAGGGTTAAAACTAAAATTGAAACTGAACCTGAAACTGAAACTGAAATTAAAACCAAAACTTAAAATGAAACTGAAACTGAAACTAAAAATTGAAACTAAAACTATAAATATAACCAAAACTAAAACTTAAACTAAAACTAAAATTATAACTAAATCTATAACTATAACTAAAACTAAAACTAAAACTAAAACTAAAACCAAAACATGAATTGAAACTGAAACTGAAACTAAAAACTGAAACTAAAACTAAAAATAAAACTGAAATTAAAACTGAAACTTGAACTGAAACTGAAACTAAGACTGAACCTGAACCTAAAACTGAAACTATAACTATAACTATAACTATAACTATAACTATAACTAAAACTGAAGTTAAACTAAAACTATAACAATAACTATAACTAAAACTAAAACTGAAAATTAAACTGAAACTGAAAATGAAAGTGAAACTAAAATTAAAACTAAAACTATAAATATAACTAAAACTAAAACTAAAACTATAGCTAAAACTATAACTATAACTAAAACTATAGCTAAAAAAAACTAAAACTATATCTATAACTAAAACTAAAACTGAATCTAAAGCTAAAACTAAAACTAAAATTACAACTATAACTATAACTATAACTCTAACTAGAAATAAAACTAAAACTAAAACTATAACTAAAATTAAAACTGAAACTGAAACTGAACTCGAAACTGAAACTGGAACTGAAACAAAAACTAAAACTGAAACTGAAACTGAAACTAAAATTAAAAATATAACTATAACTATAGAAATAACTAAAACTAAAACTAAAACTAAAACTAAAACTATAACTATAATTATAAAACTGAAACTAAAACTAAAACTAAACTGAAACTGGAACTGAAACTAAAACTAAAACTAAAACTAAAACTAAAACTAAAACTGAAACTGGAACTGAAACTGAAACTGAAAATGAAACTAAAACTAAAACTATAACTATAACTATAACTATAACTATAACTATAACTATAACTAAAACTATGATTAAACTAAAACTAAAACTAAAACTATAACTATAACTATAACTAAAACTAAAACTATATATACATCTATAACTATAACTACAACTGAAACTGAAACTAAAACTAAACCTGAAACTAAAACTAAAACCAACACAGAAACTGAAACTGAAACTAAATCTGAAGCTAAAACTAAAACTAAAACTATATTTATATCCATAACTTTAACTAAAACTAAAACTAAAACTAAAACTAAAAATATAACTATAGCTATATATATATATATATATATATATATATATATATATATATATATATATATATATATATATATATATAAAACTAAAACTAAAACTGAAACTGAAACTAAATCTAAAACTTAAAACTAAAACTAAAACTATAACTATAACTAAACACTAAACACTAAACACTAAAACTAAAAATAAAACTGAAAATGAAACTGAAACTGAGACTGAAACTGAAACTAAAAATTAGAAGTAAAACTATAAATATAACTAAAACTAAAATTAAACTAAAATTATATCCAAAACTAGAACTATAACTATAACTGAAACTAAAACTAAAACTAAAACTATAACTATGACTATAACTATATACATATCTAAAACTAAAACTAAAACTGAAACTGAAAATGAAACTAAAACTAAAATAAAAACGGAAACTATGACTATAACTATAACTAAAATTATAACTATAACTAAACACTAAAACTAAAACTGAAAATGAAACTGAAACTAAAACTGAAACTGAGACTAAAATTAAAACTAAAACTATAAATATAACTAAAACTAAAACTAAAACTAAAACTAAAATTATAACTATAACTATAACTATAACTATAACTAAAACTAGAACTAAAACTAAAATAAAAACTGAAACTATGACTATAACTATAACTAAAACTATAAATAAAACTAAAACTAAAGTTATAACTATAACTATAACTATAACTATAACGAAACCTAAAATTAAAACTATAACTATAACTAAAACAAAAACTGAAACTAAAACTAAAACTAAAACTATTATTATAAATATAACTACAACTATAACTATAACAATCACTAAAACTAAAACTAAAACTAAATCTGAAACTGACACTGAAATCAACACTTAAACTAAAACTATAACTATAACTATAACTATAACTATAACTATAACAAAAACTAAAACTATAATGATAACTATAACTATAATTATAACTAAAACTAAAATTAAAATCAAAACTATAACTAAAACTAAAACTGAAACTGAAACTGAAACTATAACTAAAATTTTTCCTATAAATAAAACTAAATTTAAAAACAAAACTAAAACTATATATATATAACTATAACTAAAACTAAAACTAGAACTAAAACTGACACTAAAACTGAAACTGAAACTAAAACTAAAACTATAACTATAACTATAACTAAAACTAAAGCTAAAACTGAAACTGAAACTAAAACTAAAACTAAAACTGAAACTGAAACTGACACTGACACATAAACTGAAACTAAAACTAAAACTAAAACTATAAATATAAATATAACTATAACTAAAAGTAAAACTAAAACTAAAACTGAAACTAAAACTAAAACTCAAACTCAAACTCAAACAGAAACGGAAACTGAAACTAAAACTAAAACTGAACCTGAAACTGAAACTGAAACTAAAACTAAAACTAAAACTGAAACTGAAACTGAAACTAAAACTGAAACTAAAACTATAACTATAACTTAAATAAAACTAAAACTAAAACTATAACTTTAACTATAACCATAACTAAACACTAAAACTTAAAAATGAAAATGAAACTGAAACTAAAATTAAGGGGACCGTCCGCCATGTCCACCATTTTTTTTCTAATGATCCAAATTAAACAATTTCTATATACGTTTTAGACATATATAATACCTTCATCATATAAAAATTTCAAGTCATTTGATCAAAAACTTTTTGACTTATTAGCAAAAATCATGATTTAAAAAAAATTTAGGTACATTCTTCCCCAGTACTATACTACCAATTGTATTGAAACTTAAAAACTGAAACTGAAACTGACACTGAAACTGAAACTAAAACTAAAACTAAAACTAAAACTATAACTACAACTATTACTATAACTAAAAAAAAAACTCATACTAAAACTGGAAATGGAACTAAAACTGAAACTGACACTAAAACTAAAACTAAAACCAAAACTGAAACTGAAACTAAAACTAAAACTGAAACTAAAACTAAAACTGAAACTAAAATTAAAACTAAAACTATAACTAAAACTAAAACTAAAACTAAAACTAAAATTATAACTGAAACTATAACTAAAACTAAAACTAAAACTATAACAATAATTATAACTATTACTAAAACAAAAATAAAAAATAAAATTATAACTATAACTATATCTATAACTATACCTATAACTATAACTAAAACTATAAATATAACTAAAACTGAAACTAAAACTAAAATTGAAAATTAACCCTGGATAGGTATGCTACTCGGACACCCCTTTAAGGGTATACTCGGTCGTGAACGACCCCGACTCCGAAAAAAATTCAGGAAAAATTTAGTTATGCATCAATCTGTATTATTTGACTTGCTAAAAATACTTCAAAGAATGCTAAAAATTACTGAAAATATAAATGATACCCATCTACAAAATAACTATTTATTGGAAATATATTAAAAATTTAAGTATACAAAAAAAAGACGACATAAATATTCACAAAAAATAGAAATATACATACACACATAAATCCCTTTAGGGACACCTTCTTAGATGGCAAAGCAACAGCGTGTAATTGCTGGAAATGAGTTGGACCCATAGAAGTCAAGATCTGAAATGAGAAAAAAAGGGTAAATTTTTTTGGCCAAAAAAATTTGTCCAAATTTCATGAATTTTTTTGGGTACCCAAATGAAATAGGAAGAGGCTAAATTATTTATAGAATAAACTCATATTATCCTAGAACAGAAATACATAATAAAATGTGCACTAAGATGTAATTTCCTGTTATAACAGGGGTGAAATCTAAAGATCATTTTTTGACGGCCTAGTTCACAATGTAAATTTCTTATGAAAATCATTGTATCTCCTATAAAATATGATATTTATGCATTAAATTATACCAAAATATCACGAATTCTATACAGAACAAGAATATATAGATATGCCAACTTACCTTTCGGGTATGTCAACAAAATGGCCGCAGACCGCAACAACTCTTACAGCACAATCTACCACTTGGAATGAAGAATGGGGTTGCAAGCTCCATATTATCATCAACATCTCTTTTTAACTCCATTAGAAGTGTGTTGATGACATCCATGCCGAGGGAATACTGTCTGCTGGCCATTATTGAAGATAAATTCAAAATAAATAGAAAAAAATCAAATTTGCAAAAAACCCTAAAAAATCAGAAATTAGCATTTGAGGGAAAATGGACCTCATGGCAATATATGGCATCTAAGCCAAAACCAATGTCATGCAAGTGGTAGACACACCATCCACCCACACTTTCCAACTATAAAGAACCAAACAAGTATCAACACTGTTCGACAATTTATAATTATGTAATAACTTTGCTGTTTGATCACTTACCCCTATAAAGGTATTCAGGGTCGAGGTCGACACCTGGGGGGGGGGGTAAAAAAACGGGGAAGGAGGGAAGTAAGACGAAAATCAGTCCTAAAGCAGACAATGGCATGTAGACTAGTCACCCCTACAGGTCGATCACTTCCATATTCGAGACAGCTGATGATTTATGGGGAAAAAACAGGTTTTGAAAATGCTGTAGGGGTCGCAAACGACCCATCATACCTTTCCAGGGTTATAATGAAACTGAAAGTGAAAGTGAAACTAAAATTAAAACTAAAACTATATATATAAATAAAACTAAAACTATAACTATAACTATAACTAAAACTAAAACTAAAACTACAACTGAAAGTGAGACTAAAATTTAAACGAAAACTTATAAATATAACTAAAACTAACACTAATACTTAAACTAAAACTATAATTATAATTATAAATATAACTAAAACTAAAACTATAACTCTAACTATAACTATAACTTAAACTGAAACTAAAACTGAAACTGAAACTAAAACTAAAACTAAAACTAAAACCAAAACTATAACTATAACTATAATTAAAACTAAAACTAAAACTAAAACTAAAACCAAAACCAAAACTGAAACTGAATTTAAAACTAAAACTAAAACAGAAACTAAAAGTAAAAAGTAAAAATATAATTATAACAATAACAATAACTATAACTAAAACTAAAACTAAAACTAAAATTAAAACTGAAACTGAAACTGAAAATAAAACTTAAACTAAAACTATAACTATAAGTAAAACTAAAACTATAACTAAAACTAGAATTAACCCTGGATAGGTACGGTGGGTCGTTTGCGACCCCGAGCGTCAAAAAAAAAACAGGTTTTTCTCACGTGACTCACCCCTGTGACTGAATTTGTGGGTGATCGACCTGCAGGAGGTGTCTCCCCTACACGCTCTAGTAGTGTCCAGATGTGCATTGCTGTAGCTGTACTCCTTCCCCGATTTCTGAGATGCGTCGGGGTCGTTCGCGTCCGAGTTTACCCTTCTGAGGTAGTTTGCATAATTATCAAAGTTATTACGTATTATGAAATTGTCGTAGAATGGTGCAACTTGTATAGGTTATCAGTTGTGGAAAGTCTTGGTGGATTGTTTGGCTACCATGTGCATGATTTTTTTTTTAGTTAAAATGTCGTTCATCACTACGAGGACCATTTTACCGCGAGTGCCCCTTTTTCATTTTTTTTCATTTTTTTGCCAAGTCATTTTTCCGTAAGATATTGCCAAATAGTGTCGTAAAACTTTTGCTTGTTTAGTGTTGGAAAGTGTGTCTAGATGATCTGGCTACCCATGCATGACTTTGTTTTTGTCAGATACGACGTAGTTATTGGTATATTGGGTATTTAACTGCGGTTACCAATTTCTGTTTTTTTTTCAATATTTGTAAAAATTACTACGTAGTAAGGAATTGCCGTATATTATTCATTTTTTTTTCATGTTTATGTGTTAGAAAGTGTGCCTTGATGGTTGGGCTAACACGTGCATGTCTTTTTTTTTATCTGAGATGTCGTATATTAGAATGTCGGGCATTTTACCGCGAGTGTCCCTTTTTAATTTTTTAAAATTTTTTTGCCAAGTCATTTTTCCGTAGGATATTGCGAAATAGTGTCGTAAAACTTTTGCTTTTTTAATGTTGGAAAGTGTGTCTAGATGATCTGGCTACCCATGCGTGATTTTGTTTTTGTCAGATACGACGTAGTTATTGGTATATTGGGTGTTTAACTGCGGTTACCAATTTCTGTTTTTTTTTTCAATATTTGTAAAAATTTACTACGTAGTAAGGAATTGCCGTATATTATTGATTTTTTTTTCATGTTTATGTGTTAGAAAGTGTGCCTTGATGGTTGGGCTAACACGTGCATGTCTTTTTTTTTATCTGAGATGCCGTATATTAGAATGTTGGGCATTTTTCCGCGAGTGCCCCTTTTTATTTGTTTTGCATTTTTTTGCTTAGTCATGTTACCGTAAGGAATTGGCAAGTAGTGTCGCAAAACTTATATTTTTATAGTGTTGGAAAGTGTTTCTAGATGATCTGGCTACCCATGCCTATTTTTTTCTTAGCCAGATATGGCGTATATATAAGTATGTGTTCGATTTTCCTGTGATTGCAATTTTTTCGTTTTTTCCCATTTCTTTCAAAATTACTACGTACTAAGGAACTATCACAGAGTAATATTTCATTTATATGTTTATTTGTCGGAAAATATGCCTTGATGGTTTGCCTAGCACGTGGCTGAAATTTTTTTTTTCTGAAATGCCGTATATTAGAATGGCCATTTTTCCACGAGTGCCCCTTTTTATTTGTTTTGCATTTTTTTGCTTAGTCATGTTACCGTAAGGAATTGGCAAGTAGTGTCGCAAAACTTATATTTTTATAGTGTTGGAAAGTGTTTCTAGATGATCTGGCTACCCATGCCTATCTTTTTTTTTAGCCAGATATGGCGTATATATAGGTATGTGTTCGATTTTCCGGTGATTGCCATTTTTTCGTTTTTTCCCAATTCTTTCAAAATTACTACGTACTAAGGAACTATCACAGAGTAATGATTCCTCTAGATGTTTATTTTGTTTACTTTTTATTTGATTGAATATCATCAAATTTTTTTTAGCTAAAATATTGTTTTACATTTTTTTTTCGATTTTATTTCCCTTCAAAAAAAATTTTTTGGGTCAGAATTTTGATTTTATAGTCGTAAAATAATCGACAATTATCCAGCAACCCACCATACAATTTTTATGCTTATCCAATAATAATTAGATTAGTAAATAACACCTTGAAATTGACATACCCTTCCTACATTTCAAGTGGCATATTAGGGAGTCTGAGTCAGTGTGGTTGGCGGCCATTTTGTGGACATATCCGAAGCGTAAGCTGCCCTATCTATATATATTCTTGTTCCCTATAGAATTTGTGATATTTTGGTATATTTTTACCTGCATAAATATCATATTATATATTAAATATATGTATTTTTTTACGAAATTTCCAAGTACTCAAAAAATTACCTTTAGATATGGCCCCTGATATAAATGTAATTTACAAAATAATGAAGATTTTTTTGCATATTTCTATTTTAGGATAACATATGTTTATTCCCTAAAAAAATTAGCCACTTCCTATTTCATTTGGGTACCCAAAAAAATTCATGAAATTTGGACAATTTTTTTTGGTCAAAAAAAGTTACCCTTTTTTTCTCATTTCAGATCTTCACCTCCATGGGTCTGACTTCATCCAAAATACATCAAGATGTGTCCTAAACATTCAAGAATCAATTCCTAAAAGGATTTGTGTATATATGTATAAACTTTTTTTTTATGAATTTTTATGTCAGGTCTTTTTTTTCTACTTAATTCTTTAAAATATTTATAATAAATAGTTTTTCTGCAGATGAGTGGTATTTATCTTTACAGTTGTTTTAAGAATTCATTGAAGTTTTTTTGGCAAAAGAAAAAAGGAGGTTACTGCAAAAACTGATTTTTCAAGCATTTTTTTTGGCGTCGGGGTCGTTCGCGTCCGAGTATACCCTTTACCCTGGATAGGTACGGTGGGTCGTTTGCGACCCCGAGCGTCAAAAAAAAACAGGTTTTTCTCACGTGACTCACCCCTGTGACTGAATTTGTGGGTGATCGACCTGCAGGAGGTGTCTCCCCTACACGCTCTAGTAGTGTCCAGATGTGCATTGCTGTAGCTGTACTCCTTCCCCGATTTCTGAGACGCATCGGGGTCGTTCGCGTCCGAGTTTACCCTTCTGAGGTAGTTTGCATAATTATCAAAGTTATTACGTATTATGAAATTGTCGTAGAATGGTGCAACTTGTATAGGTTATCAGTTGTGGAAAGTCTTGGTGGATTGTTTGGCTACCATGTGCATGTTTTTTTTTTTAGTTAAAATGTCGTTCATCACCACGAGGACCATTTTACCGCGAGTGCCCCTTTTTCATTTTTTTTCATTTTTTTGCCAAGTCATTTTTCCGTAAGATATTGCCAAATAGTGTCGTAAAACTTTTGCTTGTTTAGTGTTGGAAAGTGTGTCTAGATGATCTGGCTACCCATGCATGACTTTGTTTTTGTCAGATACGACGTAGTTATTGGTATATTGGGTATTTAACTGCGGTTACCAATTTCTGTTTTTTTTTCAATATTTGTAAAAATTACTACGTAGTAAGGAATTGCCGTATATTATTCATTTTTTTTTCATGTTTATGTGTTAGAAAGTGTGCCTTGATTGTTGGGCTAACACGTGCATGTCTTTTTTTTTATCTGAGATGTCGTATATTAGAATGTCGGGCATTTTACCGCGAGTGTCCCTTTTTCATTTTTTTTCATTTTTTTGCCAAGTCATTTTTCCGTAAGATATTGCGAAATAGTGTCGTAAAACTTTTGCTTTTTTAGTGTTGGAAAGTGTGTCTAGATGATCTGGCTACCCATGCGTGATTTTGTTTTTGTCAGATACGACGTAGTTATTGGTATATTGGGTATTTAACTGCGGTTGCCAATTTCTGTTTTTTTTCAATATTTGTAAAAATTTACTACGTAGTAAGGAATTGCCGTATATTATTGATTTTTTTTTCATGTTTATGTGTTAGAAAGTGTGCCTTGATGGTTGGGCTAACACGTGCATGTCTTTTTTTTTATCTGAGATCCCGTATATTAGAATGTTGGGCATTTTTCCGCGAGTGCCCCTTATTATTTGTTTTGCATTTTTTTGCTTAGTCATGTTACCGTAAGGAATTGGCAAGTAGTGTCGCAAAACTTATATTTTTATAGTGTTGGAAAGTGTTTCTAGATGATCTGGCTACCCATGCCTATTTTTTTTTTAGCCAGATATGGCATATATATAAGTATGTGTTCGATTTTCCTGTGATTGCCATTTTTTCGTTTTTTCCCATTTCTTTCAAAATTACTACGTACTAAGGAACTATCACAGAGTAATATTTCATTTATATGTTTATTTGTCGGAAAATATGCCTTGATGGTTTGCCTAGCACGTGGCTGAAATTTTTTTTTTCTGAAATGCCGTATATTAGAATGGCCATTTTTCCACGAGTGCCCCTTTTTATTTGTTTTGCATTTTTTTGCTTAGTCATGTTACCGTAAGGAATTGGCAAGTAGTGTCGCAAAACTTATATTTTTATAGTGTTGGAAAGTGTTTTTAGATGATCTGGCTACCCATGCCTATCTTTTTTTTAGCCAGATATGGCGTATATATAGGTATGTGTTCGATTTTCCGGTGATTGCCATTTTTTCGTTTTTCTCAATTCTTTCAAAATTACTACGTACTAAGGAACTATCACAGAGTAATGATTCCTCTAGATGTTTATTTGTCGGAAAATTTTGTTTACTTTTTTTTTGATTGAATATCATCAAATTTTTTTAGCTAAAATATTGTTTTACATTTTTTTTTTCGATTTTATTTCCCTTCAAAAAAAATTTTTTGGGTCAGAATTTTAATTTTATAAACGTAAAATAATCGACAATTATCCAGCAACCCTCCATACAATTTTTATGCATATCCAATAATAATTAGATTAGTAAATAACACCTTGAAATTGACATACCCTTCCTACATTTCAAGTGGCAGATTAGGGAGTCTGAGTCAGTGTGGTTGGCGGCCATTTTGTGGACATATCCGAAGCGTAAGCTGCCCTATCTATATATATTCTTGTTCCCTATAGAATTTGTGATATTTTGGTATATTTTTACCTGCATAAATATCATATTATATATTAAATATATGTATTTTTTTACGAAATTTCCAAGTACTCAAAAAATTACCTTTAGATATGGCCCCTGATATAAATGTAATTTACAAAATAATGAAGATTTTTTTACATATTTCTATTTTAGGATAACATATGTTTATTCCCTAAAAAAATTAGCCACTTCCTATTTCATTTGGGTACCCAAAAAAATTCATGAAATTTGGACAATTTTTTTTGGCCAAAAAAAGTTACCCTTTTTTCTCATTTCAGATCTTCACCTCCATGGGTCTGACTTCATCCAAAATACATCAAGATGTGTCCTAAACATTCAAGAATCAATTCCTAAAAGGATTTGTGTATATATGTATAAACTTTTTTTTTATGAATTTTTATGTCAGGTCTTTTTTTTTCTACTTAATTTTTTAAAATATTTATAATAAATAGTTTTTCTGCAGATGAGTAGTATTTATCTTTACAGTTGTTTTAAGCATTCATTGAAGTTTTTTTTGGCAAAAGAAAAAAGGAGGTTACTGCAAAAACTGATTTTTCAAGAATTTTTTTTGGCGTCGGGGTCGTTCGCGTCCGAGTATACCCTTAAAGGGGTGTCCGAGGACCGTACCTATCCAGGGTTAAAGGGGTGTCCGAGGACCGTACCTATCCAGGGTTAAAAACTAAAACAGACACTGAACCTGAAACTGAAACTGAAACTGAAACTAAAACTAAAACTATACCTATAAACTAAACTAAAACTAAAACTAGAACTGCAACTGAAAACGAAACGGAAACTAAAACTAAAGCTAAAACTAAAACTGAAACTGAAACTGGAACTGAAACTGAAACTGAACCTGAAACTGAAACTGAAACTAAAACTAAAACTAAAACTAAAACTATAACTATAAGTGTAACTATAACTAAAACTAAAACTTTAACCACAACTATAACAATAACTATAACTATAACTAAAACTAGAACTAAAACTCCAACTATAACTAAAATTGAATCTAAAGCTAAAACTAAAACTAAAACTATACAAATAACTATAACTATAACTAAAACTAAAACTAAAAGTATAACTATAACTATAACTATAACTAAAGCTAAACCTATCACTAAAACTAATACTATAACTACAACTATAACTAAAATAAAAACTGAAACTATAACTATTACTATAACTATAACTAAAACTATAACTATAACTATGAATAAAACTAAAACTGAAAATTAAACTGAAACTGATACTGAAAGTGAAAGTAAAATTAAAACTGAAACTATAAAACTGAAACTAAAACTATAACTAAAACTAAAACTAAAACTAAAATTATAACTATAACTAAAACTAAAACTAAAACTATAACTAAAACTAATACTATAACTACAACTGAAACTAAAATAAAAACTGAAACTATAACTATAACTATAACTATAACTATAACCAAAACTATAACTTTAACTATATCTATAATTATAACTAAAACTAAAACTGAAAATTAAACTGAAACTGAAACTGAAAGTGAAAGTAAAATTAAAACTAAAACTATAAAACTAAAACTAAAACTAAAAATAAAACTAAAACTATAACTAAAACTATAACTATAACTATAACTATAACTATAACTATAACTATAACTATAACTATAACTAAAATTAAAAGTATAACTATAAGTAAAACTAAAACTGAAACTAAAACTGAAACTATAACTATAACTATAACTATAACTATAACTATAACTATAACTATAGCTATAACTATAACTAAAACTAAATCTAAAACTAAAACTAAAACTATATATATAAACATAACTAAATTTAAAACTATAACTATAACTATAACTATAACTATAACTATAACTATAACTAAAACTATAACTATAACTAAAACTAAAACTATAACTACAACTGAAAATGAAACTGAAAGTGAAACTAAAATTGAAACTAAAACTATAAATATAACTAAACCTAACACTGAAACTTAAACTAAAACTATAATTATAATTATAAATATAACTAGAATTAAAACTAAAACTAAAACTATAACTATAACTATAACTATAACTCTAACTAAAACTAAAACAAAAACTAAAACTGAAACTGAAACTGAAACTAAAACTGAAACTATAACTAAAACCAAAACCAAAACTATAACTATAACTATGATTGAAACAAAAACTAGAACTAAAACTAGAACAAAAACCGAAACTGAAACTGAATCTAAAACTAAAATTAAAAGAGAAACTAAAACTAAAACTAAAAATATAATTATAAATATAACAATAACTATAACTAAAACTAAAACTAAAACTAAAACTAAAATTAAAATTGAAACTGAAACTGAAACTAAAACTAAAACTATAACTATAACTATAACTAAAACTAAAACTGTAACTAATACTAAAATTAAAAACTAAAACTGAAACTGAACCTGAAACTGAAACTGAAACTGAAACTAAAACTAAAACTAAAACTATACCTATAACTAAATCTAAAACTAAAAATAAAACTGCAACTGAAACCGAAACTGAAACTAAAACTACAGGTAAAACTAAAACTGAAACTGAAACTGGAAATGGAACTGAAACTGAAACTGAACCTGAAAGTGAAACTGAAACTGTAACTAAAACGAAAACTATAACTATAAGTGTAACTATAACTAAAACTAAAATTAAACTAAAACTTTACCTATAACTATAACTATAACTATTACTAAAACTAAAACTAAAACTAAAACTCTAACTATAACTAAAATTGAACCTAAAGCTAAAACTAAAACTAAAACTATACCAATAACTATAACTATAACTAAAACTAAAACTAATACTATAACTACAACTATAACTAAAATAAAAACTGAAACTATAACTATAACTATAACTTTAACTAAAACTATAACTATAAATATAACTAAAACTAAAACTGAAAATTAAACTGAAACTGAAACTGAAAGTGAAAGTAAAATTAAAACTAAAACTAAAACTATAACTATAACTAAAACTAAAACTAAAACTAAAACTAAAACAAAAATTATAACTATAACTATAACTAAAACTAAAACTAAAACTATAAATAAAACTAATACTATAACTACAACTAAAACTAAAATAAATAATGAATCTATTACTATAACAATAACTATAACCAAAACCATAACTATAACTATAACTATATATATAACTATAACTATAACTAAAACTAATTTTAAAACTATAACTATAACTAAAACTAAAAGTGAAACTAAACTAAACCTATAACTATAACTATAACTAAAACTAGATCTAAAACTAAAACTAAAACTATAACTATAACTATAACTATAAATATAACAAAACCTAAAACTATAACTATAACTATAACTAAAACTAAAACTAGAACTATAACTATAACTATAACTAAAATAAAACTAAAACTGAAACTGAAACTCAAACTAAAACTATATCTATAACTATAGCTATAACTATAACTAAAATTAAAACTAAAACTGAAACTGAACCTGAAACTGAAACTGAAACTAAAACTAAAACTAAAACTGAAACTGAAACTGAAACTGAAACTAAAATTTAAACTATTACTATAACTATAAAAATAACTATAACTATAACTATAACTATAAATATAACTAAAACTAAAACTAGAACTAAAACTATAACGATAACTATAACTATAACTATAACTCTAACTAAAATTAAAATCAAAACTATAACTAAAACTAAAACTGAAACTGAAACTGAAACTATAACTAAAACTAAAACTAAAATTTTAACTATAAATAAAACTAAAATTAAAAACAAACCTAAAACTATATCTATAACTATAACTAAAACTAAAACTAGAACTAAAACTGACACTAAAACTGAAACTGAAACTAAAACTAAAACTATAACTATAACTATAACTAAAACTAAAACTAAAACTAAAACTGAAACTGAAACTAAAACTAAAACTGAAACTGAAACTGATACTGACACATAAACTGAAACTAAAACTAAAACTAAAACTATAACTATAACTATAACTATAACTATAACTAAAAGTAAAACTAAAACTAAAACTGAAACTAAAACTAAAACTCAAACTGAAACAGAAACTGAAACTGAAAGTAAAACTAAAACTGAACCTTAAACTGAAACTGAAACTAAAACTAAAACTAAAACTAAAACTGAAACTGGAAGTGAAACTGAAACTAAAACTGAAACTAAAACTAAAAATAAAACTATAACTATAACTTAAATAAAACTAAAACTAAAACTATAACTTTAACTATAACCATAACTAAACACTAGAACTAAAACTAAAAATGAAAATGAAACTGAAACTAAAATTAAGGGGACCGTCCGCCATGTCCGCCATTTTTTTTCTAATGATCCAAATTAAAAAATTTCTATATACATTTCAGACATATATAATACCTTCATCATAAAAAAATTTCAC
Organism: Palaemon carinicauda; assembly: GCF_036898095.1. Taxonomy (NCBI): domain Eukaryota; kingdom Metazoa; phylum Arthropoda; class Malacostraca; order Decapoda; family Palaemonidae; genus Palaemon; species Palaemon carinicauda. The sequence continues at coordinate 5,649,943 of NC_090767.1, forward strand.
GTCATTTGATCAAAAACTTTTCGATTTATTAGCAAAAATCATAATTTGAAAAAAATTTAGGTACATTTTTCTTTACTATTATACTACCAATTGTATTGAAAATTAAAATCTGAAACTGAAACTGACACTGAAACTGAAACTAAAACTAAAACTAAAACTAAAACTATAACTATAAATATTACTATAACTAAAAATAAAACTCAAACTAAAACTGGAAATGGAACTAAAACTGAAACTGACACTAAAACTAAAACTAAAACTAAAACTGAAACTAAAACTAAAACTGAAACTAAAACTAAAACTGAAACTAATATTAAAACTAAAACTATAACTAAAACTAAAACTAAAACTAAAACTAAAATTATAACTAAAACTATAACTAAAACTAAAACTAAAACTAAAACTAAAACTAAAACTATAACAATAATTATAACTATTACTAAAACAAAAATAAAAACTAAAATTATAACTATAACTATATCTATAACTATACCTATAACTATAACTGAAACTATAAATATAACTAAAACTGAAACTGAAACTAAAATTGAGAATTAGAATGAAACTGAAAGTGAAAGTGAAACTAAAATTAAAACTGAAACTATATATATAAATATAACTAAAACTAAAACTATAACTATAACTATAACTTTAACTAAAACTATAACTATAACTATAACTAAAACTAAAACTAAAACCACAACTGAAAGTGCGACTAAAATTGAAACTAAAACTATAAATATAACTAAAACTAACACTAATACTTAAACTAAAACTATAATTATAATTATAGATATAACTAAAACTAAAACTATAACTCTAACTATAACTTAAACTGAAACTAAAACTGAAACTAAAACTGAAACTGAAACTAAAACTGAAACTAAAACCAAAACTATATCTATACCTATAATTAAAACTAAAACGAAAACTAAAACCAAAACCGAAACTGAAACTGAATTTAAAACTAAAACTAAAACAGAAACTAAAACTAAAATAAAAATATAATCATAACTATGACAATAACTATAACTAAAACTAAAACTAAAACTAAAACTAAAACTGAAACTGAAACTGAAAATAAAACTAAAACTATAACTATAACTCTAACTATAACTAAAACTAAAACTATAACTAAAACTTGAATTAAAAACTAAAACTGACACTGAACCTGATACTGAAACTGGAACTGAAACTAAAACTAAAACTATACCTATAATTTAAATTAAAACTAAAACTAAAACTGCAACTGAAACCAAAACGGAAACTAAAACTAAAGCTAAAACTAAAACTGAAACTGAAACTGGAACTGAAACTGAAACTGAACCTGAAACTGAAACTGAAACTAAAACTAAAACTAAAACTAAAACTATAACTATAAGTGTAACTATAACTAAAATTAAATTTAAACTAAAACTTAATAACAATTATAACAATAACTATAACTATAACTAAAACTAAAACTAAAACTCCAACTATAACTAAAATTGAACCTAAAGGTAAAACTAAAACTAAAACTATACAAATAACTATAACTATAACTATAACTAAAACTAAAACTTATACTATAACTATAACTAGAGCTAAACGTATAACTAAAACTAATACTATATCTACAACTATAACTAAAATAAAAACTGAAACTATAACTATAACTATAACTATAACTATAACTAAAACTATAACTATAGCTATAAATAAAACTAAAACTGAAAATTAAACTGAAACTGATACTGAAAGTGAAAGTAAAATTAAAACTGAAACTATAAAACTAAAACTAAAACTATAACTAAAACTAAAACTAAAACTAAAACTAAAACTAAAATTATAACTATAACTAAAACTAAAACTAAAACTATAACTAAAACTATAACTATAACCAAAACTATAACTATAACTATATCTATAACTATAACTAAAACTAAAACTGAAAATTAAACTGAAACTGCAACTGAAAGTGAAAGTAAAATTAAAACTAAAACTATGAAACTAAAACTAAACCTAAAAATAAAAATAAAACTATAACTAAAATTATAACAATAACTATAACTATAACTATAACTATAACTATAACTATAACTAAAATTAAAAGTATAACTATAACTAAAACTAAAACTGAAACTAAAACTAAAACTATAACTATAACTATAACTATAACTATAACTATAACTATAACTGAAACTAAATCTAAAACTAAAACTAAAACTATATATATAAATATAACTAAATTTAAAACTATAACTATAACTATAACTATAACTATAACTAAAACTATAACTATAACTATAACTAAAACTAAAACTATAACTACAACTGAAAATGAAACTAAAAGTGAAACTAAAATTAAAACTAAAACTATAAATATAACTAAACCTAACACTGAAACTTAAACTAAAACTATAATTATGATTATAAATATATCTAGAATTAAAACTAAAACTAAAACTATAACTATAACTATAACTATAACTCTAACTAAAACTAAAACAAAAACTAAAACTGAAACTGAAACTGAAACTAAAACTGAAACTATAACTAAAACCAAAACCAAAACTATAACTATAATTATAATAAAAACAAAAACTAAAACTAAGACTAGAACCAAAACCGAAACTGAAACTGAATCTAAAACTAAAATTGAAAGAGAAACTAAAACTAACTAAAAATATAATTATAACTATAACAATAACTATAACTAAAACTAAAACTAAAAATAAAACTAAAATCAAAACTGAAACTGAAACTGAAACTGAAACTAAAACTAAAACTAAAACTATAACTATAACTATAACTATAACTAAAACTAAAACTGTAACTAAAACTAAAATTAAAAACTAAAACTGAAACTGAACCTGAACCTGAAACTGAAACTGACACTAAAACTAAAACTATACCTATAATTGAATCTAAAACTAAAAATAAAACTGCAACTGAAACCGAAACTGAAACTAAAACTACAGGTAAAACTAAAACTGAAACTGAAACTGGAAATGGAACTGAAACTGAAACTGAACCTGAAAGTGAAACTGAAACTGTAACTAATACTAAAATTATAACTATAAGTGTAACTATAACTAAAACTAAAATTAAACTAAAACTTGAACTATAACTATAACTATAACTAATACTAAAACTAAAACTAAAACTAAAACTCTAACTATAACTAAAATTGAACCTAAAGCTAAAACTAAAACTAAAACTATACCAATAACTATAACTATAACTAAACCTATAACTAAAACTAATAATATAACTACAACTATAACTAGAATAAAAACTGAAACCATAACTATAACTATAACTTTAACTAAAACTATAACTATAAATATAACTAAAACTAAAACTGAAAATTAAACTGAAACTGAAACTGAAAGTGAAAGTAAAATTAAAACTAAAACTAAAACTATAACTATAACTAAAACTAAAACTAAAACTAAAACTAAAACAAAAATTATAACTATAACTATAACTAAAACTAAAACTAAAACTAAAAATAAAACTAATGCTATAACTACAACTAAAACTAAAATAAAAGCTGAAACTATAACTATAACTATAACTATAACCAAAACCATAACTATAACTATAACTATAACTATAACTATAACTATAACTAAAACTAATATTAAAACTATAACTATAACTAAAACTGAAACTGAAACTAAAACTAAAACCATAACTATAACTATAACTAAAACTAAATCTAAAACTAAAAATAAAACTATAACTATAACTATAACTATAACAAAACCTAAAACTATAACTATAACTATAACTAAAACTAAAACTAGAACTATAACTATAACTAAAACTATAACTAAAATAAAACTAAAACTGAAACTGAAACTAAAACTAAAACTATATCTATAACTATAGCTATAACTATAACTAAAATTAAAACTAAAACTGAAACTGAACCTGAAACTGAAACTGAAACTTAAACTAAAACTGAAACTGAAACTGAAACTAAAATTTAAACTATTACTATAACTATAAAAATAACTATACTATAACTATAACTATGAATATAACTAAAACTAAAACTAAAACTAAAACTAAAACTAAACTGAAACTGGAACTGAAACTAAAACTGAAACTGAAACTGAAACTGAAAGTGGAACTGGAAATGAAACTGAAACTAAAACTATAACTATAACTATAACTATAACTAAAACTAAAACTATAACTATAACTATAATTATAGATAACACTAAAACTATAACTATAACTATAATTATAGATTTAACTAAAACTAAAACTAAAACTAAAACTAAAACTGAAACTGAAACTAAAACTGAAGCTAAAACTAAAACTAAAACTAAAACTGAAGCTAAATCTAAAACAAAAACTAAAACTATAACTATAACTATAACTATAACTAAGACTAAAATTGAACTAAAACTAAAACTAAAACTAAAACTGAAACTGAAACTGAAACTAAAGCTAAAAATAAAACTGACACTGAAACTAAAACTAAACTAAAACTATAACTATAACTAAACACTAAACCTAAAACTAAAACTGAAAATGAAACTGAAATTGAAACTGAAACAAATATTTAAACTAAAGCTATATATATAACTAAAACTGAAACTAAAACTAAAATTAAAACTATAACTAAAAGTAATACTATAACTACAACTAAAACTAAAATAAAAACTGAAACTATAACTATAACTAAAACTATAACTAAAACTAAAACCGAAAATGAAACTGAAACTGAAACTGAAAGTGAAACTAAAATTGAAACTAAAACTATGAATATAAATAAAACTAAAACTAAAACTATAACTATAACTATAACTATAACTAAAACTATAATTAAAACTATAACTATAACTAAAACTAAAACTGAAACTAAAACTACAACTATAACCATAACTATAACTATAACTCTGACTGAAACTAAAAATAAAACTAAATCTGAAACTGAAACTGAAACTAAAAATAAAACTAAATCTGAAACTGAAACTGAAACTAAAACTAAAACTGAAACTAAAACTAAAACAAACACTATAACTATAACTATAACTATAACTATAACTAAAACTATTACTATAACTATAACAAAAACTAAAACTATAACTATAACTATAACTATAACTATAACTAAAACTAAAATTAAAACTAAAACTATAACTAAAAATAAAACTGAACCTAAAACTGAAACTGAAACTAAAACTAAAATAAAAACTAAAATTAGAACAATAACTAAAACTAAAATTAAAAACAAAACTAAAACTATAAGTATAATTATAACTAACACTAAAACTAGGACTAAAAACTAAAACTAAAACTGAAACTGAAACTAAAACTAAAACTGAAACTGAAACTAAAACTAAAACTATAACTATAACTATAACCATAACTATAACTATAACTAACTAAAATTTAAAATAAAACTGAAACTGAAACTGAACCTGTAACTGAAACTGAAACAGACACTAAAACTAAAACTGCAACTGCAACTGCAACTAAAATTAAAACTATAACAATAACTATAAAAATAACTATAACTATAACTATAACTATAACTGAAACTAAAACTAAAACTAAAACTAAAAATGTGACTATACTGAAGCTAAAACTGAACCTAAAACTAAACTGAAACTGCAACTGAAACTATAACTAAAACTGAAACTAAAACATAAACTGAAACTAAAACTGAAACATATACTGAAACTGAAACTGAAACTTAAAACATCAACTATAACTATAACTAAAACTAAAATTAACCCTGGATAGGTACGGTCCTCGGACACCCCTTTAAGGGTATACTCGGACGCGAACGACCCCGACGCCAAAAAAAATTCTTGAAAAATCAGTTTTTGCAGTAACCTCCTTTTTTCTTTTGCCAAAAAAAACTTCAATGAATGCTTAAAACAACTGTATAGATAAATACTACTCATCTGCAGAAAAACTATTTATTATAAATATTTTAAAAAATTAAGTAGAAAAAAAAAGACCTGACATAAAAATTCATAAAAAAAAAGTTTATACATATATACACAAATCCTTTTAGGAATTGATTCTTGAATGTTTAGGACACATCTTGATGTATTTTGGATGAAGTCAGACCCATGGAGGTGAAGATCTGAAATGAGAAAAAAAGGGTAACTTTTTTTGGCCAAAAAAATTTGTCCAAATTTCATGAATTTTTTTGGGTACCCAAATGAAATAGGAAGTGGCTAATTTTTTTAGGGAATAAACATATGTTATCCTAAAATAGAAATATGTAAAAAAATCTTCATTATTTTGTAAATTACATATATATCAGGGGCCATATCTAAAGGTAATTTTTTGAGTACTTAGAAATTCCGTAAAAAAATACATATATTTAATATATAATATGATATTTATGCAGGTAAAAATATACCAAAATATCACAAATTCTATAGGGAACAAGAATATATATAGATAGGGCAGCTTACGCTTCGGATATGTCCACAAAATGGCCGCCAACCACACTGACTCAGACTCCCTAATCTGCCACTTGAAATGTAGGAAGGGTATGTCAATTTCAAGGTGTTATTTACTAATCTAATTATTATTGGATATGCATAAAAATTGTATGGTGGGTTGCTGGATAATTGACGATTATTTTACGACTATAAAATTAAAATTCTGACCCAAAAAATTTTTTTTGAAGGGAAATAAAATCGAAAAAAAAAATGTAAAACAATATTTTAGCTAAAAAAATTTGATGATATTCAATCAAAAAAAAAGTAAACAAAATTTTCCGACAAATAAACATCTAGAGGAATCATTACTCTGTGATAGTTCCTTAGTACGTAGTAATTTTGAAAGAATTGGGAAAAAACGAAAAAATGGCAATCACCGGAAAATCGAACACATACCTATATATACGCCATATCTGGCTAAAAAAAAAAGATAGGCATGGGTAGCCAGATCATCTAGAAACACTTTCCAACACTATAAAAATATAAGTTTTGCGACACTACTTGCCAATTCCTTACGGTAACATGACTAAGCAAAAAAATGCAAAACAAATAAAAAGGGGCACTCGAGGAAAAATGGCTAACATTCTAATATACGGCATTTCAGAAAAAAAAAAATTCAGCCACGTGCTAGGCAAACCATCAAGGCACATTTTCCGACAAATAAACTTCTAAATGAATAATTACTCTGTGATAGTTCCTTAGTACGTAGTAATTTTGAAAGAAATGGGAAAAAACGAAAAAATGGCAATCACAGGAAAATCGAACACATACCTATATATACGCCATATCTGGCTAAAAAAAGAAGATAGGCATGGGTAGCCAGATCATCTAGAAACACTTTCCAACACTATAAAATTATAAGTTTTGCGACACTACTTGCCAATTCCTTACGGTAACATGACTAAGCAAAAAAATGCAAAACAAATAAAAAGGGGCACTCGTGGAAAAATGGCCATTCTAATATACGGCATTTCAGAAAAAAAAATTTCAGCCACGTGCTAGGCAAACCATCAAGGCATATTTTCCGACAAATAAACATATAAATGAAATATTACTCTGTGATAGTTCCTTAGTACGTAGTAATTTTGAAAGAAATGGGAAAAAACGAAAAAATGGCAATCACAGGAAAATCGAACACATACTTATATGTACGCCATATCTGGCTAAAAAAAAAATAGGCATGGGTAGCCAGATCATCTAGAAACACTTTCCAACACTATAAAAATATAAGTTCTGCGACACTACTTGCCAATTCCTTACGGTAACATGACTAAGCAAAAAAATGCAAAACAAATAATAAGGGGCACTCGCGGAAAAATGCCCAACATTCTAATATACGGCATCTCAGATAAAAAAAAAGACAGGCACGTGTTAGCCCAACCATCAAGGCACACTTTTTAACACATAAACATGAAAAAAAAATCAATAATATACGGCAATTCCTTACTACGTAGTAAATTTTTACAAATATTGAAAAAAAACAGAAATTGGCAACCGCAGTTAAATACCCAATATACCAATAACTACGTCGTATCTGACAAAAACAAAATCACGCATGGGTAGCCAGATCATCTAGACACACTTTCCAACACTAAAAAAGCAAAAGTTTTACGACACTATTTCGCAATATCTTACGGAAAAATGACTTGGCAAAAAAATGAAAAAAAAATGAAAAAGGGACACTCGCGGTAAAATGCCCGACATTCTAATATACGACATCTCAGATAAAAAAAAAGACATGCACGTGTTAGCCCAACCATCAAGGCACACTTTCTAACACATAAACATGAAAAAAAATGAATAATAAACGGCAATTCCTTACTACGTAGTAATTTTTACAAATATTGAAAAAAAAACAGAAATTGGTAACCGCAGTTAAATACCCAATATACCAATAACTACGTCGTATCTGACAAAAACAAAGTCATGCATGGGTAGCCAGATCATCTAGACACACTTTCCAACACTAAACAAGCAAAAGTTTTACGACACTATTTGGCAATATCTTACGGAAAAATGACTTGGCAAAAAAATGAAAAAAAATGAAAAAGGGGCACTCGCGGTAAAATGGTCCTCGTGGTGATGAACGACATTTTAACTAAAAAAAAAAACATGCACATGGTAGCCAAACAATCCACCAAGACTTTCCACAACTGATAACCTATACAAGTTGCACCATTCTACGACAATTTCATAATACGTAATAACTTTGATAATTATGCAAACTACCCTAGAAGGGTAAACTCGGACGCGAACGACCCCGACGCGTCTCAGAAATCGGGGAAGGAGTACAGCTACAGCAATGCACATCTGGACACTACTAGAGCGTGTAGGGGAGACACCTCCTGCAGGTCGATCACCCACAAATTCAGTCACGGGGGTGAGTCACGTGAAAAAAACCTGTTTTTTTTTGACGCTCGGGGTCGCAAATGACCCACCGTACCTATCCAGGGTTAAACTAAAACTATAACTATAACTAACACTATAACTAAAACTAAAACTACATACATCTATAACTATAACTATAACTGAAACTAAAACTAAAACTGAAAAAAAACTAAAAAAGAAACTGTAACTGAAACTGAAACTAAAACTAAAGCTAAAACTAAAACTGAAATAAAAACTGAAACTGGAACTGAAACTGAAACTAAGACTAAACCTGAACTTAAAACTGAAACTGAAACTAAAACTATAACTATAACTAAAGTTAAACTATAACTATAACTATAACTATAACTATAACTATAACTATAACTAAAACTAAAACTAAAACTAAAAATTAAACTGAAAGTGAAACTGAAAGCGAAACTAAAATTAAAACTAAAACTATGAATATAACTAAAACTAAAACTATAACTATAACTAAAACTATAACTATAACTAACACTATAACTAAAACTAAAATCATACATACATCTATAACTATAACTACAACTGTAACTGAAAAAAAACTAAAACTAAAACTAAAACCAACACAGAAACTTAACTGAAACTGAAACTAAAACTTAAACTAAAACTATATTTATAACCATAACTATAACTAAAACTAAAACTAAAACTAAATCTAAAACTATAACTATATATATATATATATATATATATATATATATATATATATATATATATATATATATATATATATATATATATATATATATATATATATATATATATATATATATATATATATATATATATATATATATATATATATATATATATATATATATATCTAAAACTAAAACTGAAACTGAAACTGAAACTAAAACTAAAACTGAAACCGAAACTAAAACTAAAACTAAAACTAAAACTTTAACTATAACTAAGCACTAAACACTAAAACTAAAACTAAAACTGAAAATGAAACTGAAACTGAAACTGAAACTGAGAATAAAATTAAAATTAAAACTATAAATATAACTAAAACTAAAACTAAAACTAAAACTATAACAATAATTATAAATATATAAATATAACTGAAACTAAAACTAAATCTAAAACTTTAACTATAAATATATATATATATCTACAATTAAAACTAAAACTAAAACTAAAACTGAAACTGAAACTGAAACTGAAACTAAAATAAAAATGAAACTATAACTATAACTATAACTATAACTATAACTATAACTATAACTATAACTGAAATTATAACTATAACTAAACACTAAAACTAAAACTAAAACTGAAAATGAAACTGAAACTGAAACTGAGACTAAAATTAAAACCAAAACTATAATTATAACTAAAAATAAAACTAAAACTGAAACTAAAATATTAACTAAAATTATAACTATAACTATAACTAAAACTAGAACTAAAACTAAAATAGAAACATGAAATTATTACTATAACTATAACTAAAACTAAAACTGAAACTAAAACTAAAACTATAACTATAACTATAACTATAACAATAACTAAAACTAAAACTAAAACTAAAACTAAATCTGAAACTGACACTGAAACTAACACTTAAACAAAAAATATAACTATAACTATAACTATATCTATAACTATAACAAAAACTAAAACTAGAACAATAACTATAACTATAACTATAACTAAAACTAAAATTAAAATTAAAACTATAACTGAAACTAAAACTGAAAATGAAACTGAAACTATAACTAAACCTAAAACTAAAATTAGAATTATAACTAAAACTAAAATTAAAACCAAAAACTGAAACTATAACTATAACTAAAACTAAAACTAGAACTTAAACAAACACTAAAACTGAAACTGAAACTGAAACTGAAACTAAAACTGAAACTGAAACTGAAACTAAAACTAAAACTATAACTATAACTATAACTAAAAGTAAAACTAAAACTAAAACTAAAACTGAAACTGAAACTAAAACTAAAACTGAAACTGAAACTGACACTGACACTGAAACTAAAACTAAAACTAAAACTAAAACTATAACGATAACTATAACTATAACTATAACTATAACTATAACTATAACTAAAAATAAAAATAAAACTGGAACTGGAACTAAAACTGAAACTGAAACTAAGACTAACACTAAAACTGAAACTAAAACTGAAACTGAAACTGAAACTAAAACTAAAACTGAACCAGAAACTGAAACTAAAACTAAAACTGAAATTAAAATTGAAACTAAAACTATAACTAAAAATAAAACTAAAACTAAAATTATAACTAAAACTATAACTATAACAAAAACTAAAATTGAAACTAAAACTATAACTAAAACTAAAACTGAAACTGAAACTAAAACTGCAACTGAAACTGAAAATAAAACTAAAACTAAAACTAAGATTAGAACTATAACTAAAACTAAAAATAAAACCAAAACTAAAACTATAACTATAACTATAACTATAACTAAAACTAAAACTAGAACTAAAACTAAAACTAAAACTAAAACTGAAACTGAAACTAAAACTAAAAATAAAACTGAAACTGAAACTAAAACTAAAACTAAAACTAAAACTATAACAAAAACAATAAAAATAACTATAACTATAAATATAACTAAAACTAAAACTAAAACTAAAACTAACTATAACTATAACTATAACTATGATTAAAACTAAAACTAAAACTAAATCTGAAACTGAAACTGAAACTAAAAGTAAAACTAAAACTGAAACTAAAACTATAACTATAACTGAAACTAAAACTATAACTAAAACTAAAACTAAAACTATAACTATAACTATAACTAAAACTAAAACTATTACAATAACAATGAATAACTATAATTATAACTAAAAAACTAAAACTAACTAAAACTGAAACTGAAACTGAAACTGAAACTAAAACTAAAACTATAACTAAAACTAAGATCAACACTATGACAAAAACTAAAATTAAAACTGAAACTCTAACTATAACTGAAACTATGACTAAAACTATAACTAAAACTGAAACTAAAACTGAAACGTAAACTAAAACTGGAACTGACAATAAAACTAAAACTAAAATTATAACTAAAACTAAAAATAAAACTATAACTAAAACTAAAACTATAACTATAATTATGACTATAACTAAAACTAAAACTATTACTAAACCAAAACTAAAACTATAACTATAACTAAAACTAAAAATAAAACTGGAACAAACTAAAACTAAAACTAAAACTATAACAATAATATTAACTAAAACTAAACCTAAAACTAAAACTAAAACTAAAACTAAAACTGAAACTGAAACTGAAATTAAAACTAAATCTCACTATAACTACACCTCAAACTAAAACTAAAACTAAAAACTAAAACTAAAACTATAACTAAAACTATGACTATAACTAAAACTAAAACTAAAACTAAAACTATAAACTATAACTAGAAACAAAAACTGAAACTGAAATGAAAACTACAACTGAAACTGACACCAAACCTAAAACTAAAACTAAAACTATAACTATAAATATAACTAAAACTAACAAAACTAAAACTGAAACTAAAACTAAAACTATAACAAAAACTAAAACTGAAACTATAAGTAAAACTAAAACTAAAACTGAAACTGACACTAAAACTAAAACTAAAACTATAACTATAACTATAACTATAACTATAACTATAACTATAATTAAAACTAACAATAAAACTAAAACTGAGAATGAAATTGAAACTGAAACTATAATAGAAACTAAAACTAAAACTAAAACTAAAACTAAAACTAAAACAAAAACTGAAACTATAACTATAACTATAACAATAACTATAACTAAAACTAAAACTAAAACTATTACAATAACAATAACCATAACTATAACTATAAATATAACAAAAACTAAAACTATAACTAAAACTTTAACTAAAACTAAAACTGAAACTAAAACTATAACTAAAACTAAGATTAACACTATGACAAAAACTAAAATTAAAACTGAAACAATAACTATAACTAAAACTATAACTATAACTAAAACTATAATTATAAATAAAACTGAAACTGAAACTAAAACTAAAACTGAAACTGACAATAAAACTAAAACTAAAACTAAAACTATAACTAAAACTAAAACTAAAACTATAATTATGACTATAACAAAAAATAAAACTATAACTATAACTAAAACTAAAACTAAAACTATAACTACAACTGAAACTGATACTAAAACTAAAACTGAATCTAAAAATAAAACTAAAACTACAACTATAACTATAACTATAACTAACACTAAAACTAAAACTGAAACTGAAACTACAACTGAAACTGAAACTAAACCTAAAACTAAAAATAAAACTTTAACTATAACTATAACTATAACTATAACTATAACTATAACTAAAACTAAAACTATAACTAAAACTAAAACTGAAACTAAAACTAGAACTAAAACAATAATTATAACTAAAACTGAACCTAAAACTAAAACTAAAACTAAAACCAAAACTAGAACTAAAATTGAAACTGAAACTAAAATTAAAACTAAATCTCACTATGACTATACCTAAAACTAAAACTAAAACTAAAACCTAAAACTAAAACTATAACTAAAACTAAGATTAACACCATGACAAAAACTAAAATTAATACTGAAACTATAACTCTAACTAAAACTATAACTATAACTATAACTATAACTATAACTAAAACTATGATTATAACTAAAACTAAAACTGAAACTGACAATAAAACTAAAACTAAAACTAAAACTAAAACTATAACTATAACTATAATTATGACTATAACTAAAACTAAAACTATAACTAAAACTAAAACTAAAACTAAAACTAAAACTATAACTACAACTGAAACTGAAAGTAAAACTAAAGCTGAATCTAAAACTAAAACTAAAACTACAACTATAACTATAACTATAAATATCACTAAAACTAAAACTGAAACTGAAACTGAAACTGAAACAGAAACTAAACCTAAAACTAAAACTAAAACTTTAACAATAACTATAACTATAACTATAACTATACCTAAAACTATAACTGAAACTAAAACTAGAACTAAAACTATAATTATAACTAAAACTGAACAAAAAACTAAAACTAAAACTAAAACTGAATCTAGAACTAAAATTGAAACTGAAACTAAAATTAAAACTAAATCTCACTATGACTATACCTAAAACTAAAACTAAAACTAAAACCTAAAACTAAAACTATAACTAAAACTAAAACTAAAACTATAACTAAAACTGAAACTAAAACTGAAACTGACACTAAAACTAAAACTAAAACTATAACTATAACTATAACTATAACTAAAACAAACAATATAACTAAAACTGAAAATGAAATTGAAACTGAAACTATAACAAAAACTAAAACTAAAACTTAAACTAAAACTATAACTATAACTATAACTAAAACTAAAACATTTACAATAACAATAACAATAACTATAACTATAACTAAAACAAAAACTAAAACTATAACAAAAACTAACACTGAAACTGAAACTGAAACTGAAACTATAACTTTAACTAAAAATAAAACTATAACTAAAACTAAAACTATAACTATAATTATGACTATAACTAAAACTAAAACTATTACTAAACCAAAACAAAAACTAAAACTATAACTACAACTGAAACTGAAACTAAAACTAAAACTGAAACTAAAACTAAGATTAAAACTATAACAAAAACTAAAATTATTACTAAAACTAAAATTATAACTATAACTATAACTAAAACTATAACTATAACTAAAAATAAAACTGAAACAAATAAAACTAAAACTAAAACTGAAACTGAAACTGAAACTGAAACTATAACTAAAACCAAAACTAAGATTAGACCTATAACAAAAACTAAAATTATTACTAAAACTAAAACTATAACTATAACTATAACCAAAACTATAACTATAACTAAAACTAAAACTAAAACTGAAACAAACTAAAACTAAAACAAAAACTATAACTATACTAATAACTAAAACTAAACCTAAGACTAAAACTAAAACTAAAACCGAAACTAGAACTTAAACTGAAACTGAAACTAAAATTAAAACTAAATCTCACTATAACTACAGCTAAAACTAAAACTAAAAGTAAAAAATAAAACTAAAACTAAAACTAAAACTATAACTACAACTAAAACTGAAACTGACACTAAAACTAAAACTAAAACAAACAAAAACTATAACTATAACTATAACTAAAACAAACAATAAAACTAAAACTGGAAATGAAATTCAAACTGGAACTATAATAGAAACTAAAACTAAAACTAAAACTAAAACTAAAACAAAAACTAAAACTATAACTATAACTATAACTAAAACTAAAATTAAAACGAAAACTAAAACTATAACTATAACTATAACTATAACTATAAATAGAATTAAAACTATTACAATAACATTAACCATAAATATAACTATAACTATAACAAAAACTAAGAATAACACTATGACAAAAACTAAAATTAAAACTGAAACTATAACTATAACTAAAACTATAAGTATAACTAAAACTAAAACTAAAATTAAAACTGAAACTAAAACTATAACTATAACTATAACTATAACTATAACTATAACTATAACTAAAACTATATCTAATACTGAAACTGAAACTGAAACTAAAACTGAAACTTACAATAAAACTAAAACTAAAACTATAACTAAAACTAAAACTATAACTATAATTATGACTATAACTAAAAGTAAAGCTATAACTAAAACTAAAACTAAAACTGAAACTATAACTATAACTATATATAAAACACTAAAACAACTATATATAAAACACTAAAACTAAAACTGAAACTGAAACCAAAAATAAAACTGAAACTGACAATAAAACTAAAACTAAGATTATAACTAAAACTAAAACAAAAACTATAACTAAAACTCAAACTATAACTAAAATTATGACTATAACTAAAACTAAAACTATAACTACAACTGAAACTGAAACTAAAACTAAAATTGAATCTAAAACTAAAACTAAAACTACAACTATAACTATAACTATAACTAACACTAAAACTAAAACTGAAACTGAAACTAAAACTGAAACTGGAACTCAACTTAAAACTAAAACTTTAACTATAACTATAACTATAACTATAACTATAACTAAAACTGAAACTAAAACTAAAACTATAACTATAACTAAAACTGAACCTAAAACTAAAACTAAAACTAAAAACTAAAACTAAAACTAAAACTAGAACTAAAACTAAAACTAAAACTAAAATCTAAAACAAAAACTATAACTAAAACTATGGCTATAACTAAAACTAAAACTAAAACTATAACTAAAACTAAAACTAAAACTATAACTAAAACTAAAACTGAAAATGAAATTGAAACTGAAACTATAACAGAAATTAAAACTAAAACTAAAACTAAAACTATAACTATAAATAAAACTAAAACTAAAACTATTACAATAACAATAACAATAACTATAACTATAACTAAAACAAAAACTAAAACTATAACAAAAACTAAAACTGAAACAGAAACTGAAACAAAACTAAGATTAACACTATGACAAAAACTAAAATAAATATGAAACTATAACTATAATTGAAACTATGACTAAAACTATAACTAAAACTAAAATTAAAACTAAAACTAAAACTATAACTATAACTATAACTATAACTAATAACTATAACTAAAACTAAAAATATAACTAAAACTGAAACTGAAACTAAAACTAAAACTGAAACTGACGATAAAACTAAAACTAATATTATAACTAAAACTATAAATAAAACTATAATTAAAACTAAAACTATAACTATAATCATGACTATAACAAAAACTATTACTAAAACTAAAACTAAAACTAAAACTATAACTACAACTGAAACTGAAACTAAAATTAAAACTAAAACTAAAACTATAACCATAACTAACAATAACACTAAAACTAAAACTGAAACTGAAACTGAAACTAAAAGTGAAACTGAAAATAAAACTAAAACAAAAACTCTAACTATATCTATAACTATAACTAAAACTATTACTAAAACTATAACTAAAACTAAAACTATAACTACAACTGAAACTGAATATAAAACTAAAACTGAAACTAAAACTAAAACTATAACTAACACTAAAACTAAAACTGAAACTGAAACTGAAACTGAAACTAAAACTAAAACTGAAACTAAATTTAAAACTATACCAAAAACTAAAACTATAACTATAATTATGACTATGACTAAAACTAAAACTATTACTAAAACTAAAACTAAAACTAAAACTAAAACTATAACTACAACTGAAACTGGAACTCAAACTAAAACTGATACTAAAACTAAAAACAAAACTAAAACTAAAACTATAACTATAACTAACACTAAAACTAAAACTGAAACTGGAACTGAGACTAAAACTGAAAGTGAAACTAAACTTAGAACTAAAACTAAAACTAAAACTATAACTATAACTACAACTATAACTATAACTAAAACTTTAAATAAAACTAAAACTGAAACTAAAACTAAAACTAAAACTAAGATTAAAACTATAAAAAAAACTAAAATTAAAACTACAACTAAAACAATAACTATAACTATAACTAAAACTATAACTGTAAATAAAACTAAAACTAAAAGTAAAACTGAAAAAAACTAAAATTAAAACTGAAATTGAAGCTAAAACTAAAACTAAAATTATAACTATAAATAAAAGTAAAGATAAAGCTAAAACTAAAACTGAAACTAAAACTCTAAATATAACTATAACTAAAACTAAAACTAAAACTAAAATTATAGCTAAACCTAAAACTAAAACTAAAACTAAAACTATAAGTATTACTATAACTAAAATAAAAACTAAAACTAGAACTAAAATTATAACTGAATCTAAAACTATAACTAAAACTAAATCTAAAACTAAAATTAAAACTAAAACTATAACTAAAACAAAAACTATAACTATAACTATAACTATAACTATAACTATAACTATAACTAAAACTAAAACCGAAAATGAAACTGAAACTGAAACTAAAATTAAATCTAAAACTATAAATATAACTACAACTATAACTTAAACTAAAACTATAACTAAAAAACTGAAACTAAAACTGAAACTAAAACTATAAATAAAACTAAGATTAAAACTATAACAAAAACTAAAACTAAAATTAAAACTAAAACTAAAACTATAACTATAACTATAACTATAACTATAACTAAAACTATAACTATAACTAAAACTAAAACTAAAAGTAGAACTGAAACAAACTAAAACTTAAACTGAAATTGAAGCTAAAACTAAAACTAAAATTATAACTATAAATAAAAATAAAAATAAAGCTGAAACTAAAACTGAAACTAAAACTATAAATATAACTATAACTAAAACTAAATCTGAAACTAAAATTATAGCTAAACCTAAAACTAAAACTAAAACTAAAACTATAACTTTAACTATAACTAGAATAAAGACTAAAACTAAAACTAAAATCATAACTAAAACTATAACTATAACTAAAACTAAAACTAAAACTGAAACTAAGACCAAAACTAAAACTAAAACTATAACTAAAACTAAAACTAAAACTATAACTAAAACTAAAACTAAAATTATAGCTAAAACTAAAACTAAAACTAAAACTAAAACTATAACTATAACTAAAACTAGAATAAAAACTAACACTATAAGTATAACTAAAACTAAAACTAAAACTATAACTAAAACTAAAACTAAAACTAAAACTGAAACTAAAACTAAAACTGAAACTGACACTAAAACTACAACTAAAACTAAAACTAAAACTAAAACTATAACTATAACTAAAATTAACAATAAAACTAATACTGAAAATGAAATTGAAATTAAAACTATAACATAAACTAAAACTAAAACTAAAACTTAAACTATAGCTATAACTATAACTAAAACTAAAACTATTACAATAACAATAACTATAAATATAACTAAAACAAAAATTAAAAATATAACAAAAACTAAAACTGAAACTGAAACTGAAATCAAAACTATAACTAAAACTAAGATTAACACTATGACAAAAACTAAAATTAAAACTGAAAATATAACTATAACTGAAACTATGACTAAAACTATAACTGAAACTAAAATTTAAACTAAAACTGAAACTGACAATAAAGCTAAAACTAAAATTAACACTAAAACTGAAAAAAAAACTATAACTAAAACTAAAACTATAACTATAATCATGACTATAACTAAAACTAAAAATATTACTAAAACTAAAACTAAAACTAAAACTATAACTACAACTGAAACTGAAACTAAAACTAAGACTAAAACTAAAACTAAATCTAAAACTATAACTATAACTAACACTAAAACTAAAACTCAAACTCAAACTGAAACTGAAACTAAAACTAAAATTAAAACAAAAACTATAAATACAACTATAACTAAAACTAAAACTAAAACAAAAATTATAGCTAAAACTAAAACTAAAACTATAAATATAAATATAACTAGAATAAAAACTAAAACTAAAATTAAAACTATAACTATAACTATAACTAAAACTATTACTAAAACTAAAACTAAAACTAAAACTATAACTACAACTGAAAATGAAAAAAAAACTAAAACTGAAACTAAAACTAAAACGAAAACTAAAACTAAAACTAAACCTATAACTAACACTAAAACTAAAACTGAAACTGAAACTGAAACAAAAACTGAAACTGAAACTAAACTTAAAACTATAACTAAAACTAAAACTATAACTATAATTATGACTATAACTAAAAATAAAACTATTACTGAAACTAAAACTAAAACTATAACTACAACTGAAACTGAAACTAAAACTGAAACTGAAACTGAAACTAAACCTTAAACTATAACTAAAACTAAAACTATAACTATAAATAACACTAAAACTAAAACTGAAAATGAAACTTAAACTAAAGCTGAAACTGAAACTAAACCTTAAACTATACCTATAACTAAAACTATAACTATAATTATGACTTTAACTAAAACTAAAACTATTACTAAAACTAAAACTAAAACTAAAACTGAAACTGATACTAAAAAAATTAAAACTAAAACTATAACTATAAATAACACTAGAACTAAAACTGAAAATGAAAATGAAACTGAAACTAAAACTGAAACTGACACTAAACCTAAATCTAAAACTAAAACTAAAACTATAACTATAACTATAACTATAACTAAAACTATAACTTTAACTATAATTAAAACTTAAACTAAAATCATAACTAAAACTTAAACTGACATTAAAAATGAATCTAAAACTAAAACAAAAACAAAGATTAAAACTATAACAAAATTTAAAATTAAAACTAAAACTAAAACTATAACTATAACTAAAACTAAAACTAAAAGTAAAACTGAAACAAACTAAAACTAAAACTGAAACAAACTAAAACAAAAACTGAAACTGAAGCTAAAACTAAAACTAAAATTATAACTATAAATAAAAAAAATAAAGCTGAAACTAAAACTGAAACTAAAACTAAATTTGAAACTGAAACCAAAACCAAACCTAAAACTATAACAATGACTATAACTATAACTAAAAGTGAAAGTAAAACTATAATTATAACTATAATTAAAACTAAAACTAAAACTATACATATAACTATAACTATAACTAAAACTAAAACTATAACTATAAATATAACTAAATTAAAACTAAAACTAAAACCGAAACGGGAACTAAAACTAAAGCTAAAATTAAAACTAAACTATAACTAAAACTAAAACTAAAACTAAAACTAAAACTAAAACTAAAAACTAAAACTATAACTATAACTATAACTATAACCATAACTATAATAAAAACTAAAACTAAAACTATAAATATATCTAAAACTGAAACTAAAACTGAAAGTGAGGCTGAAACTGAAACTGAAACTAGAACTAAAAGTGAAACTGAAACTAAAACTATAACTATAACTATAACTAAAACTAAAAAAAAACTAAAACTGAAACTAAAACTAAAAAAACTAAAACTAAAACTATAACTATAACTAAAACTAAAACTAAAACTATAACTTTAACTATAACTATAACTATAACTATAACTAAAACTAAAACTAAAACTAAAACTGAAAATGAAACTGAAACTGAAAAGAAATTAAAACTAAAACTATAGATATAACTATAACTAAAACTAAAACTAAAACAAAAATTATAGCTAAAACTAAAACTGAAACTAAAACTAAAACTATAAATATAACTATAACTAGAATATAAACTAAAACTAAAACTAAAATTATAACTAAAAATATAACTAAACCTAAAACTATCACTAACTAGAACTAAAACTAAAACTAAAACTATAAATATATATATATAACTATAGCTATAACTAAAAGTAAAACTAAAACTAAAACTATAACTATAAATAAAACAAAACCTAAAACTAAAACTGAGAATGAAACTATAATTATAACTATAACTAACTATAACTATAACTAAAACTAAAACAGAAACTGAAACTACAACTAAAGCTGAAGCTAAAACTAAAACTTAACTATAACTAAAACTATAACTATAACTATAACCATAACTATAATTAAAACTAAAACTATAAATATAACAATAACTAATTATAAAACCAATACTAAAACTAAAACTAAAACTAAAACTGAAACCAAAATAAAACTATAACTATAACTATAATTATAACTATAACTAAAACAAATACAAAAACTAAAACTATAACTATAACTATAACTAAAACTAAACCTAAAACTAAAACTAGAACTAAAACTAAAACTATACCTATAACTATAACTATAACTATAATTAAAACTAAAACTATAACTATAACTATAACTAACCATAAAACTAAAACTAAATCTAAAACTAACACAAAATCTGAAACAGGAACTGAAACTAAAACTAGAAGTGAAACTAAAACAAAAACTTGAACTATAACTGAAACTAAGACTAAAACTATAACTAAAACTAAAACTAAAACTAAAACTATAACTGAAACTGAAACTGAAACTGAAACTAAAACTAAAACTGAAACTGAAACTGAAACTGACACTAAAACTAAAACTAAAACTATAACTATAACTATAACTATAACTATAACTATAAGTATAACTAACACTAAAACTAAAATTGAAACTGAAACTAAAACTATAACTATAACTATAACTATAACTATAACTATAACTGAAACTAAAACTAAAACTATAACTATAACTATTAAATAAACTAAAACTGAAACTAAAACTATAACTAAAACTTAAACTGAAACTAAAACTGAAACTGAAACTGAAACTAAAACTAAAACTAAAACTAAGATTAAAACTATTACATAAAACAAAAATTAAGACTATTACATAAAACTAAAATTAAAACTAAAACTAAAACTATAACTATAACTATAACTATAATTAAAACTAAAACAGAAACTATAACTAAAACTAAACCTGAAACTGAAAATGAATACAAAACTAAAGATGAAACTGAAACTGAAACTGAATACAAAACTAAAGATGAAACTGAAACTGACACAAAAACTATAATTATAACTATAACTAAAACTAAAACTTAAACTAAAACTGAAACTGAAACTAAAACTATAACTATAACTGAAACTGAAACTAAAACTAATACTGAAACTAAAACTAAAACTATAACTTTAACTAAAAATAAAACTAAAACTAAAACTGAACCTGAAACTGAAACTAAAACAAACTAAAACTGAAACTGAAACTCAAACCTCAAACTATAACTGAAACTGAAACTGAAAATGAAACTAAAACTAAAATAAAAACTAAAACTATAACTAAAACTAAACCTGAAACTAAAACTGAAATTGAAACTGACACTAAAACTAAAACTATAACTATAACTATAACTATAACTAAAACTAAAGCTATAACTATAACTATAACTAAAACTAAAACTATAACTATAACTATAACTAAAACTAAAACTATAACTAAAACTAAATCTAAAAGTAAAAGTATATCTATAACTGTAAATATAAGTATAACTATAACTCTAACTATAACTATAAATCAATCTAAAACTAAAACTATAACTTTATATATAACTAGAACTAGAACTAAAACTATACCTATGACTCTAACTAAAACTAAAACTAAATCTAAAACTGAAACTAAAACTGAAACTGAAATTGAAACTGGAACTATAGATAAAACTAAAACTAAAACAAACTAAAACCAGAACTATAACTAAAACTAAAACTATAACTATAACTAAAACTAAAACTAAAACTAAAACAATCTGAAACTAAAAACTATAATTATGGCTATTACAATAACTGAAACTGAAACTAAAACTAAAACTAAAACTATAAAAATATCTATAATTATAATCAAAACTTAAACTAAAATTAAAACTATAACTATAACTAAAACTAATAGTAAATCTAAAACTATAACTAAAACTACAACTAAAACTAAACCTGAAACTGAAACTGAAAACAAAACTAAAGCTGAAACTGAATCTAAAAAAACTATAACTATAACTATAACTATAACTAAAACTAAAACCATAACTGAAACTGAAATTAAAACTAAAACTAAATCTGAAACTGAAACTGGAACTAAAACTAAAACTAAAACTAAAAATATAACTATAACTATAACTATAACTATAACTAAAAACTAAAACTAAAACTAAAACTAAAACTATAACTATAACTATAACTATAATTAAAACTGAAACTATAACTAAACTAAAACTAAAACTAAAACTGAAACTAAAACTGAAAACAAAACTTAAGCTGAAACTGAAACTAAAACAAAAAGTATAATTATCACTATAACTAAAACTAAAACTAAAACTGAAACTGAAACTGAAACTAGAACTAAAACTGAAACTGAACCTAAAACAAAAATAAACCTGAAACTGAATCTGGAAATAAAACTAAACTAAAACTTAAACTCTAACTGAAACTGAAACAAAAACTAAAACTAAAACTATAACTATAACTATAACTATAACTATAACTATAACTAAAACTAAAACTAAAACTAAAACTGAAACTGGAACTGAAAACAAAACCAAAGCTAAAACTGAAACTAAAACCAAAAATATAACTATAACTATAACTAAAACTAAAACTAATAATGAAACTGAAACTGAAACTGAAACTAAAACTTAAACTAAAACTGAAACTGAAAAGGAAACTGAAACTGAAACTAAAACTAAAACTGAAACTGAAATTGAAACTGAAACTGAAACAAAACATAAAACTAAAACTCTAATTATAACTAAAACTAAAACTAAAACTATAACTATAACTTAAGCTGAAACTAAAACTAAAACTGAACCTGAAAATAAAACTAAAACTAAAACTAAGATTAAAACTATAACAAAAACTAAAATTGAAACTAAAACTAAAACTAAAACTATAAAAATAACTATAACTATAATTAAAACTAGAACTAAAACTAAAACTAAAAATAAATCTAAACCTGAAACTAAAACTGAATACAAAACTAAAGTTGAAACTGAAACTGAAACCAAAACTATAACTATAACTATAAGTATAACTAAAACTAAAACTAAAACTAAAAATGAAACTAAAACTATAACTATAACTGAAACTGGAACTAAACTGAAACTGAAACTAAAACTAAAACGAAAACTATAACTTTAACAAAAAATAAAAATAAAACTAAAACTGAAACTGAAACTGAAACTGAAACTAAAATAAAACCTGAAACTGAACCTAAAACTAAAACTAAAACAAAAACTATTATCATAACTATAACTATAATTAAAACTAAAACTAAAACTAAAACTATAACTATAACTATAACTATAACTAAAACTAAAACTAATACTAAAACTTTAACTATAACTAAAACTAAAACTAAAACTAAAACTATAACAATAACTATAAGTACGCTAAAACTAAACCTATAACTATAGCTGTAACTAAAAGTAAATCTAAAACTAAAACTAAAACTGAAACAGAAACTGAAACTAAAACTAAAATTGAAACTAAAACTAAAACTAAAACTATAACTATAACTAAAACTAAAACTAGAACTATACATATAAGTATAACTATAACTATTACTAAAAGTGAAAAACTATAACTATAATTATTACTAAAACTAAAACTAAAACTTAAGCAGAAACTGAAAATGAAACTGAAACTAAATCTAAACTAAAACTAAAACTAAAACTAAAACTAAAATTAAAACCAATACTAAAACTATAACTATAACTATAACCATAATTATAACAAAAACTAGAACTAAAACTAAAACTAAAACTATAACTATAACTATGAATACAACTATAACTAAACCTAAAACTAAATCTATACTTGAAACTAAAACTAAAACTAAACTAAAACAAAAACTAAAATTGAAACTGAAACTAAAACTAAAACTATAACTATAACCAAAACTAAAACTAAAAAAAAATTAAACTGAAACTGAAACTGGAACTGAAACAGAAACTAAATCTAAAACTAAAACTATAACTATAACTAAAACTATAACTATGACTGTAACTAAAACTATAACTATAACTATAACTAAACACTGAAACTAAAACTAAAACTAAAAATGAAACGGAGACTGAAACTAAAAATTAAAAATACAACTATAAATATAACTAAAACTAAAACTAAAACTAAAACTGGAACTGGAACTGAAACTGAAACTAAAACTAAAACTAAAACTAAAACTGGAACTGAAACTGAATCTTTAACTGGAACCAGAACTGAAACTAAGACTGAAACTGAACTTGAAACTGAAACTAAAACTAAAACTAAGACTAAAATTAAACTCTAACTTTAACTACAACAATAACTATAACTAAAACTATAACTAAAACTAAAACTAGAACTAAAACTATAACTATAACCATAACTAAAACTATAACTATAACTATAACTATAACTATAACCATAACTAAAACTGAAACTAAAACTAAAACTATAACTATAACTATAACTATAACCATAACTAAAACTAAAACTGAAACTGAAACTAAAACTGAAACTGAAACCGAAACTAAAACTAAATCTCAAACTTAAACTAAAATTATAACTATAACTAAAATTAAAACTAAAAGAAAAACTATAACTATAACTATAACTATAACTAAAACTAAAACTGAAACTGTAACTAAAACTGAAACTAAAACTAAAACTGAAACTAAAACTAAAACTAAAACTGAAACTGAAACTAAAACTGAAACTGAAACCGAAACTGAAGCTAAATCTAAATCTAAAACTAAAGCTATAACTATAACTAAAATTAAAACTAAAATTAAAACTAAATCTATAACTATAAATAAAACTAAAACTGAAACTGTAACTAAAACTGAAACTCAAACTGAAACTGGAAATGAAACTAAAACTGAAACTGAAAAAAAAACTGAAACTAAAACTATAACTATAACTATAACTATAACTATAACTAAAACTAAAACTACAACTAAAACTAAAACTAAAACTAGACCTATAATTACAAATAAAACTAAAACTAAAACTAAAACTAAAACCAAAACTGAAACTGAAACTAAAACTGAAACTGAAACTAAACCTAAAACTAAAACTAAAACTATAACTAAAACTGAAACTGAAACAGAAACTAAAACTAAAACTGAAACTGACACTAAAACTAAAACAAAAACTAAAACTATAACTATAACTATAACTAAAACTGAAACTATTACAATAACAATAACTATAACTATAACTATAACTATAACTAAAACAAAAACTAAAACTATAACTAAAACTAAAACTGAACCTAAAACTCAAACTGAAACTGAAACTGAAACTAAAACTATAACTAAAACTAAGATTAACACTATGACAAAAACTAAAATTAAAACTGAAACTATAACTATAACTGAAACTATAACTAAAACTATAACTAAAACTAAAATTAAAACTAAAACTAAAACTATAACTATAACTATAACTATAACTAAAACTAAAACTATAACTAATACTGAAACTGAAACTGAAACTAAAACTGAAACTGACAATAAAACTAAAACTAAAACTATAACTAAAACTATAACTATAACTATAATTATGACTATAACTAAAACTAAAGCTATAACTAAAACTAAAACTAAAACTGAAACTATAACTATAACTATATATAAAACACTAAAACTAAAACTGAAACTGAAACTGAAACTGAAACTAATACTAAACCTAAAACTAAAACTAAAACTTAAACTAAACTATAACTATAACTATAGCTAAAACAATAACTATAACTATAACTATAACTCAAACTAAAACTTAAACTAAAACTATAACTAAAACTTAAACTGAAACAAAACTGAAACTGAAACTAAAACTAAAACTAAGATTAATACTATAACAAAAACTAAAATTAAAACTAAAACTAAAACTATAAATATAACTATAACTAAAACTACTACTATAACTAAAACTAAAACTAAAACTGAAACTGAAGCTAAAACTAAAAATGAAATTATAACTATAACTAAAAATAAAAATAAAAAAAAAATAAAAATAAAAATAAAACTGAAACTGAAACTGAAACTAAAACTAAAACTGAAACTAAAACTAAAACTATAACTATAAATATAACTATAACAAAAAGTGAAATTAAAACTATAACTATAACTATTAATAAATATAAACCTAAAACTAAAACTAAAACTGAAACTATACATTAAACTATAACTATAACTATAACTAAAACTAAAACTATAACTATAAATATAACTAAAACTAGAACAGAAACTGAAAATGAAACTGAAACTAAAACTAATGCTAAAATTAAAACTAAACTATTACTAAAACTAAAACTAAATCTAAAACTAAAACTAAAACTAAAACTATAACTAAAACCATAACTGTAACAAAAAATACAACTAAAACTGAAATGATAACTATAACTATAAATATAATTAAAACTAAAACTAAAACTAAAACTGAAACTGAAACTGAAACGGAAACTGAAACTAAAACTGAATCTGAAACTGAGAGTAAAACTATAACTATAACTATAACTAAAACTAAAACTAAAACTGAAACAGAAACTGAAAATGAAACTGAAACTAAAACTAATGCTAAAATTAAAACTAAACTATAACTAAAACTAAAACTAAAACTAAAAATAAAACTATAACTATAACCATAAGTATAAAAAAAACTACAACCAAAACTAAAACGATAACTATAACTATAAATATAATTAAAACTAAAACTAAAACTAAAACTGAAACTGAAACTGAAACTGAATCTAAAACTGAAACTGAAACTGAAACTAAAACTATAACTATAACTATAACTAAAACTAAACCTAAAACTAAAACTAGAACTAAAACTATAACTATACCTATAACTATAACTATAACTATAATTAAAACTAAAACTATAACTATAACTATAACTAACCCTAAAACTAAAACTAAATCTAAAACTAACACTAAATCTGAAACTGGAACTGAAACTAAAACTAGAAGTGAAACTAAAACGAAAACTTGAACTAAAACTATAACTAAAACTAAAACTAGAACTATAACTAAAACTAAAATTAAAACTAAAACTAAAACTATAACTATAACTGAAACTAAGACTAAAACTATAACTAAAACTAAAACTAAAACTAAAACTATAACTGAAACTGAAACTGAAACTAAAACTAAAACTGAAACTGAAACTGAAACTGACACTAAAACTAAAACTAAAACTATAACTATAACTATAACTATAACTATAACTATAACTATAACTATAAGTATAACTAACACTAAAACTAAAATTGAAACTGAAACTAAAACTAAAACTATAACTATAACTATAACTATAACTGAAACTAAAACTATAACTATAACTATTAAATAAACTAAAACTGAAACTAAAACTATAACTAAAACTTAAACTGAATCTAAAACTGAAACTGAAACTGAAACTAAAAGTAAAACTAAAACTAAGATTAAAACTATTACATGAAACTAAAATTAAAACTATTACATAAAACTAAAATTAAAACTAAAACTAAAACTATAACTATAACTAAAACTATCATTAAAACTAAAACAGAAACTAAAACTAAAACTAAACCTGAAACTGAAAATGAATACAAAACTAAAGATGAAACTGAAACTGAAACTGAATACAAAACTAAAGATGAAACTGAAACTGACACAAAAACTATAATTATAACTATAACTAAAACTAAAACTTGAACTAAAACTGAAACTGAAACTAAAACTATAACTATAACTGAAACTGAAACTAAAACTAAAACTGAAACAAAAACTGAAACTATAACTTTAACTAAAAATAAAACTAAAACTAAAACTGAACCTGAAATTGAAACTAAAACAAACTAAAACTAAAACTGAACCTGAAATTGAAACTAAAACAAACTAAAACTGAAACTGAAACTGAAACCTCAAACTATTACTGAAACTGAAACTGAAAATGAAACTAAAACTAAAATAAAATCTAAAACTATAACTAAAACTAAACCAGAAACTAAAACTGAAATTGAAACTGACACAAAAACTAAAACTATAACTATAACTATAACTAAAACTAAAACTAAAACCAAAACTGAAACTGACACTAAAACGAAAACTATAACTAAAACTAAAACAATAACTATAAATAAAAGTAAAACTAAAACAACTAAAACTAAACCTATAACTAAAACTAAAACTATAACTAAAACTAAATCTAAAAGTAAAACTATATCTATAACTGTAAATATAAGTATAACTATAACTCTAACTATAACTATAAATAAATCTAAAACTAAAACTATAACTTTATATATAACTAGAACTAGAACTAAAACTATACCTATGACTGTAACGAAAACTAAAACTAAATCTAAAACTAAAACTAAAACTGAAACTGAAATTGAAACTGGAACTATAGATAAAACTAAAACTAAAACAAACTAAAACCAGAACTATAACTAAAACTAAAACTATAACTATAACTAAAACTAAAACTAAAACAATCTGAAACTAAAAACTATAAATATGGCTATTACAATAACTAAAACAGAAACTAAAACTAAAACTAAAACTATAACAATATCTATAATTATAATCAAAACTTGAACTGAAATTAAAACTATAACTATAACTAAAACTAATAATAAATCTAAAACTATAACTAAAACTAAAACTAATACTAAACCTGAAACTGAAACTGAAAACAAAACTAAAGCTGAAACTGAATAAAAAAAACTATAACTATAACTATAACTAAAACTAAAACTAAAACCATAACTGAAACTGAAACTAAAACTAAAATAAAACTGAAACTGAAACTGGAACTAAAACTGAAACTAAAACTAAAACTAAAACTAAAACTATAACTATTACTATAACTAAAAACTAAAACTAAAACTAAAACTAAAACTATAACTATAACTATAACTATAATTAAAACTAAAACTATAAATAACTAAAACTAAAACTGAAACTGAAACTGAAAACAAAACTTAAGCTGAAACTGAAACTGAAACTAAAAAAAAGTATAATTATCACTATAACTAAAACTAAAACTAAAATTGAAACTGAAACTAAAACTAGAACTAAAACAGAAACTGAACCTAAAACTAAAACTAAACCTGAAACTGAAACTGGAAATAAAACTAAACTAAAACTTAAACTGTAACTGAAACTGAAACAAAAACTAAAACTAAAACTATAACTATAACTATAACTATAACTAAAACTAAAACTAAAACTAAAACTGGAACTGAAAACAAAACCAAAGCTAAAACTGAAACTAAAACAAAAAATATAACTATAACTATAACTAAAACTAAAACTAAAAATGAAACTGAAACTGAAACTGAAACTTTAAACTAAAACTGAAACTGAAAAGGAAACTGAAACTGAAACTAAAACTAAAACTGAAACTGAAATTGAAACTGAAACTGAAACAAAACATAAAACTAAAACTCTAACTATAACTAAAACTAAAACTAAAACTATAACTATAACTTAACCCTTTTACTCCCAAAGGACGTACTGGTACGTTTCACAAAACTCATTCCTTTACCCCCATGGACGTACCGGTACGTCCTTGCAAAAAAATGCTATAATTTTTTTTTCATATTTTTGATAATTTTTTGAGAAAATTCAGGCATATTCCAAGAGAATGAGACCAACCTGACCTCTTTATGACAAAAATTAAGCTGTTAGAGCAATTTAAACAAAATATACTGCAAAATGTGCTGGGGAAAAAATAACCCCTTGGGGGTTAAGGGTTGGAAATTTCCAAAGAGCCTGGGGGTAAACTGTTAAGCTGAAACTAAAACTAAAACTGAACCTGAAAATAAAACTAAAACTAAAACTAAGATTAAAACTATAACAAAAACTAAAATTGAAACTAAAACTAAAACTAAAACTATAAAAATACCTATAACTATAATTAAAACTAGAACTAAAACTAAAACTAAAAATAAATCTAAACCTGAAACTAAAACTGAATACAAAACTAAAGTTGAAACTGAAACTGAAACCAAAACTATAACTATAACTATAAGTATAACTAAAACTAAAACTAAAACTAAAACTGAAACTAAAACTATAACTATAACTGAAACTGGAACTAAAACTGAAACTGAAACTAAAACTAAAACGAAAACTATAACTTTAACAAAAAATAAAACTAAAACTAAAACTGAAACTGAAACTGAAACTAAAATAAAAACTGAAACTGAACCTAAAACTAAAACTAAAACAAAAACTATTATCATAACTATAACTATAATTAAAACAAAAACTAAAACTAAAACTATAACTATAACTATACCTATAACTAAAACTAAAACTAATACTAAAACTATAACTATAACTAAAACTAAAACTAAAACTAAAACTATAACAATAACTATAAGTACGCTAAAACTAAACCTATAACTATAGCTGTAACTAAAACTAAATCTAAAACTAAAACTAAAACTGAAACTGAAACTGAAACTAAAACTAAAATTGAAACTAAAACTAAAACTTAAACTATAACTATAACTAAAACTAAAACTAGAACTATACATATAAGTATAACTATATCTATTACTAAAAGTGAAAAACTATAACTATAATTATTACTAAAACTAAAACTAAAACTTGAGCAGAAACTCAAAATGAAACGGAAACTAAATCTAAACTAAAACTAAAACTAAAACTAAAACTAAAACCAATACTAAAACTATAACTATAACTATAACCATAATTATAACAAAAACTAGAACTAAAACTAAAACTAAAACTATAACTATAACTATGAATAAAACTATAACTAAAACTAAAACTAAAACTATACCTGAAACTAAAACTAAAACTCTAACTATAACTAAAACTAAAACTAAAACTATAACTATAACTTATGCTGAAACTAAAACTAAAACTGAACCTGAAAATAAAACTAAAACTAAAACTAAGATTAAAACTGTAACAAAACTAAAATTGAAACTAAAACTAAAACTAAAACTATAAAAATAACTATAACTATAATTAAAACTAGAACTAAAACTAAAACTAAAAATAAATCTAAACCTGAAACTAAAACTGAATACAAAACTAAAGTTGAAACTGAAACTGAAACCAAAACTATAACTATAACTATAAGTATAACTAAAAGTAAAACTATAACTAAAACTGAAACTAAAACTATAACTATAACTGAAACTGGGACTAAAACTGAAACTGAAACTAAAACTAAAACAAAAACTATAACTTTAACAAAAAATAAAACTAAAACTAGAACTGAAAATGGAAACTGAAACTGAAACTAAAATAAAAACTAAAAAGGAAGCTGAAACTAAAACTAAAACTATAACTATAACCAAACCTAAAACTAAAATAAAAATTTAAACTGAAACTGAAACTGGAACTGAAATAAAAACTAAATCTAAAACTAAAACTATAACTATAACTAAAACTATAACTATGACTGTAACTAAAACTATAACTATAACTATAACTAAACACTGAAACTAAAACTAAAACTGAAAATGAAACTGAGACTGAAACTAAAAATTAAAACTAAAACTATAAATATTACTGAAACTAAAACTAAAACTAAAACTGGAACTGGAACTGAAACTGAAACTAAAACTAAAACTAAAACTAAAACTGGAACTGAAACTGAATCTTTAACTGGAACCGGAACTGAAAATAAGACTGAAACTGAACTTGAAACTGAAACTAAAACTAACACTAAGACTAAAATTAAACTCTAACTTTAACTACAACAATAACTATAACTAAAACTATAACTAAAACTAAAACTAAAACTAAAACTATAACTATACCTATAACTATAACCAAAACTAAAACTAAAATTAAATCTTAAACTGAAAGTAAAACTAAAACTGAAACTCAACTAAAACTAAAACATAAACTATAACTATAACTAAAACTAAAACTAAAACTAAAACTAAAACTTAAACTAAAACTAAAACTGAAACTAAAACTATAACTATAACTATAACTATAGCAATAACTAACTATACCTAATACTAAATAAAATCATAAACTATAACTATAACTAGAACTAAAACTAAAACTGAAACTAAAACTAAAACTATAACTATAACTATAACTATAACTATAACTAAAACTACAACTAAAACTAAAACTAAAACTAGACCTATAATTACAACTAAAACTAAACCTAAAACTAAAACTAAAACTAAAACCAAAACTAAAACCAAAACTGAAACTGAAACTAAAACTGAAACTGAAACTAAACCTAAAACTAAAACTAAAACTATAACTAAAACTGAAACTGAAACAGAAACTAAAACTAAAACTGAAACTGACACTAAAACTAAAACAAAAACTAAAACTATAACTATAACTATAACTATAACTATAACTAAAACTGAAACTATTACAATAACAATAACTATAACTATAACTATAACTAAAACCAAAACTAAAACTATAACTAAAACTAAAACTGAAACTAAAACTCAAACTGAAACTGAAACTGAAACTAAAACTATAACTAAAACTAAGATTAACACTATGACAAAAACTAAAATTAAATATGAAACTATAACTATAACTGAAACTATAACTAAAACTATAACTAAAACTAAAATTAAAACTAAAACTAAAACTATAATTATAACTATAACTATAACTAAAACTAAAACTATAACTAATACTGAAACTGAAACTGAAACTAAAACTGAAACTGACAATAAAACTAAAACTAAAACTATAACTAAAACTAAAACTAAAACTGAAACTATAACCATAACTAT
Organism: Palaemon carinicauda; assembly: GCF_036898095.1. Taxonomy (NCBI): domain Eukaryota; kingdom Metazoa; phylum Arthropoda; class Malacostraca; order Decapoda; family Palaemonidae; genus Palaemon; species Palaemon carinicauda. The sequence goes on from NC_090767.1 coordinate 5,684,056, forward strand.
ATATAAAACACTAAAACTAAAACTGAAACTGAAACTGAAACTAATACTAAACCTAAAACTAAAACTAAAACTTAAACTAAACTATAACTATAACTATAACTAAAACAATAACTATAACTATAACTATAACTATAACTAAAACTAAAACTTAAACTAAAACTATAACTAAAACTTAAACTGAAACAAAACTGAAACTGAAACTAAAACTAAAACTAAGATTAAAACTATAACAAAAACTGAAATTAAAACTAAAACTAAAACTATAAATATAACTATAACTAAAACTACTACTATAACTAAAACTAAAACTAAAACTGAAACTGAAGCTAAAATTAAAAAGGAAATTATAACTATAACTAAGAATAAAAAAAAAATAAAAATAAAAAAAAATAAAACTGAAACTGAAACTGAAACTAAAACTAAAACTGAAACTAAAACTAAAACTATAACTATAATTATAACTATAACAAAATGTGAAATTAAAACTATAACTATAACTATTAATAAATATAAACCTAAAACTAAAACTAAAACTGAAACTATACATTAAACTATAACTATAACTATTACTAAAACTAAAACTATAACTATAAATATAACTGAACCTAAAACAGAAACTGAAAATGAAACTGAAACTAAAACTAATGCTAAAATTAAAACTAAACTATTACTAAAACTAAAACTAAATCTAAAACTAAAACTAAAACTATAACTAAAACCATAACTATAAAAAAAACTACAACTAAAACTGAAATGATAACTATAACTATAAATATAATTAAAACTAAAACTAAAACTAAAACTGAAACTGAAACTGAAACGGAAACTGAAACTAAAACTGAAACTGAAACTGAAAGTAAAACTATAACTATAACTATAACTATAACTAAAACTAAAACTAAAACTGAAACAGAAACTGGAAATGAAACTGAAACTAAAACTAATGCTAAAATTAAAACTAAAATTAAAACTAAACTATAACTAAAACTAAAACTAAAACTAAAAATAAAACTATAACTATAACCATAACTATAACAAAAACTACAACCAAAACTAAAACGATAACTACAACTATAAATATAATTAAAACTAAAACTAAAACTGAAACTGAAACTGAAACTGAATCTAAAACTGAAACTGAAACTGAAACTAAAACTATAACTATAACTATAACTAAAACTAAACCTAAAACTAAAACTAGAACTAAAACTATAACTATAACTATAATTAAAACTAAAACTATAACTATAACTATAACTAAGCCTAAAACTAAAACTAAGCCTAAAACTAACACTAAATCTGAAACTGGAACTGAAACTAAAACTAGAAGTGAAACTAAAACGAAAACTTGAACTAAAACTATAACTAAAACTAAAACTAAAACTATAACTAAAACTAAAATTAAAACTAAAACTAAAACTATAACTATAACGGAAACTAAGACTAAAACTATAACTAAAACTAAAACTAAAACTAAAACTATAACTGAAACTGAAACTGAAACTAAAACTAAAACTGAAACTATAACTATAACTATAACTATAACTATAACTATAACTATAAGTATAACTAACACTATAACTAAAATTGAAACTGAAACTAAAACTAAAACTATAACTATAACTATAACTATAACTGAAACTAAAACTATAACTATAACTATTAAATAAACTAAAACTGAAACTAATCCTATAACTAAAACTTGAACCGAATCTAAAACTGAAACTGAAACTGAAACTAAAAGTAAAACTAAAACTAAGATTAAAACTATTACATAAAACTAAAATTAAAACTATTACATAAAACTAAAATTAAAACTAAAACTAAAACTATAACTATAACTAAAACTATAATTAAAACTAAAACAGAAACTATAACTAAAACTAAACCTGAAACTGAAAATGAATACAAAACTAAAGATGAAACTGAAACTGAAACTGAATACAAAACTAAAGATGAAACTGAAACTGACACAAAAACTATAATTATAACTATGACTAAAACTAAAACTTGAACTAAGACTGAAACTGAAACTAAAACTATAACTATAACTGAAACTGAAACTAAAACTAAAACTGAAACAAAAACTAAAACTATAACTTTAACTAAAAATAAAACTAAAACTAAAACTGAACCTGAAATTGAAACTGAAACCTCAAACTATTACTGAAACTGAAACTGAAAATGAAACTAAAACTAAAATAAAAACTAAAACTATAACTAAAACTAAACCAGAAACTGAAACTGAAATTGAAACTGACACTAAAACTAAAACTATAACTATAACTATAACTATAACTAAAACTAAAACCAAAACTGAAACTGACACTAAAACGAAAACTATAACTAAAACTAAAACAATAACTATAAATAAAACTAAAACTAAAACAACTAAAACTAAACCTATAACTAAAACTAAAACTATAACTAAAACTAAATCTAAAAGTAAAACTATATCTATAACTGTAAATATAAGTATAACTATAACTCTAACTATAACTATAAATAAATCTAAAACTAAAACTATAACTTTATATATAACTAGAACTAGAACTGAAAACTATACCTATGACTGTAACTAAAACTAAAACTAAATCTAAAACTAAAACTAAAACTGAAACTGAAATTGAAACTGGAACTATAGATAAAACTAAAACTAAAACAAACTAAAACCAGAACTATAACTAAAACTAAAACTATAACTATAACTATAACTAAAACTAAAACTAAAACAATCTGAAACTAAAAACTATAATTATGGCTATTACAATAACTAAAACTGAAACTAAAACTGAAACTAAAACTATAACAATATCTATAATTATAATCAAAACTTAAACTAAAATTAAAATTATAAATATAACTAAAACTAATAGTAAATCTAAAACTATAACTAAAACTAAAACTAAAACTAAACCTGAAACTGAAACGGAAAACTAAACTAAAGCTGAAACTGAATAAAAAACACTATAACTATAACTATAACTAAAACTAAAACTAAAACAATAACTGAAACTGAAACTAAAACTATAACTATAACTATAACTATAATTAAAACTAAAACTATAATTAAATAAAACTAAAACTAAAACTGAAACTGAAACTGAAAACAAAACTTAAGCTGAAACTGAAACTAAAACATAAAGTATAATTATCACTATAACTAAAACTAAAACTAAAACTGAAACTGAAACTAAAACTAGAACTAAAACTGAAACTGAACCTAAAACTAAAACTAAACCTGAAACTGAAATTGGAAATAAAACTAAACTAAAATTTAACTGTAACTGAAACTAAAACTAAAACTATAACTATAACTATAACTAAAACTAACACTAAAACTAAAACTAAAACTAAAACTGGAACTGAAAACAAAACCAAAGCTAAAACTGAAACTAAAACAAAAAATATAACTAAAACTATAACTAAAACTAAAACTAAAAATGAAACTGAAACTGAAACTAAAACTTAAACTAAAACTGTAACTGAAAAGGAAACTGAAACTGAAACTAAAACTAAAACTAAAACTGAAACTGAAATTGAAACTGAAACTGAAACAAAACATAAAACTAAAACTCTAACTATAACTAAAATTAAAACTAAAACTATAACTATAACTTAAGCTGAAACTAAAACTAAAACTGAACCTGAAAATAAAACTAAAACTAAAACTAAGATTAAAACTATAACAAAAACTAAAATTGAAACTAAAACTAAAACTAAAACTATAAAAATAACTATAACTATAATTAAAACTAGAACTAAAACTAAAACTAAAAATAAATCTAAACCTGAAACTAAAACTGAATACAAAACTAAAGTTGAAACTGAAACTGAAACCAAAACTATAACTATAACTATAAGTATAACTAAAAGTAAAACTAAAACTAAAACTGAAACTGAAACTACAACTAAAACGAAAACTATAACTTTAACAAAAAATAAAACTAAAACTAAAACTGAAACTGAAACTGAAACTAAAATAAAAACTGAAACTGAACCTAAAACTAAAACTAAAACAAAAACTATTATCATAACTATAACTATAATTAAAACTAAAACTAAAACTAAAACTATAACTATAACTATAACTATAACTAAAACTAAAACTAATACTAAAACTATAACTAAAACTAAAACTAAAACTAAAACTAAAACTAAAACTATAAGTACGCTAAAACTAAACCTATAACTATAGCTGTAACTAAAACTAAATCTAAAACTAAAACTAAAACTGAAACTGAAACCGAAACTAAAACTAAAATTGAATCTAAAACTAAAACTTAAACTATAACTATAACTAAAACTATAACTAGAACTATACATATAAGTATAACTATAACTATTACTAAAAGTGAAAAACTATAACTATAATTATTACTAAAACTTAAACTAAAACTTGAGCAGAAACTCAAAATGAAACTGAAACTAAATCTAAACTAAAACTGAAACTAAAACTAAAACTAAAACCAATACTAAAACTATAACTATAACTATAACCATAATTATAACAAAAACTAGAACTAAAACTAAAACTAAAACTATAACTATAACTATGAATACAACTATAACTAAAACTAAAACTAAAACTATACCTGAAACTAAAACTAAAACTCTAACTATAACTAAAACTAAAACTGAAACTATAACTATAACTTATGCTGAAACTAAAACTAAAACTGAACCTGAAAATAAAACTAAAACTAAAACTAAGATTAAAACTATAACAAAACTAAAATTGAAACTAAAACTAAAACTAAAACTATAAAAATATCTATAACTATAATCAAAACTAGAACTAAAACTAAAACTAAAAATAAATCTAAACCTGAAACTAAAACTGAATACAAAACTAAAGTTGAAACTGAAACCAAAACTATAACTATAACTATAAGTATAACTAAAAGTAAAACTATAACTAAAACTGAAACTAAAACTATAACTATAACTGAAACTGGAACTAAAACTGAAATTGAAACTAAAACTAAAACGAAAACTATAACTTTAACAAAAAATAAAACTAAAACTAAAACTGAAAATGGAAACTGAAACTGAAACTAAAATAAAAACTAAAAAGGAAACTGAAACTAAAACTAAAACTATAACTATAACCAAACCTAAAACTAAAATAAAAATTTAAACTGAAACTGAAACTGGAACTGAAACTAAAACTATATCTATAACTAAAACTAAAACTATGACTGTAACTAGAACTATAACTATAACTATAACTAAACACTGAAACTAAAACTAAAACTGAAAATGAAACTGAGACTGAAACTAAAAATTAAAACTAAAACCATAAATATAACTAAAACTAAAACTAAAACTGGAACTGGAACTGAAACTGAAACTGAAACTAAAACTAAAACTAAAACTGGAACTGAAACTGAATCTTTAACTGGAACCGGAACTGAAACTAACACTGAAACTGAACTTGAAACTGAAACTAAAACTAAAACTAAGACTAAAATTAAACTCTAACTTTAACTACAACAATAACTATAACTAAAACTATAACTAAAACTAAAACTAAAACTAAAACTATAACTATACCTATAACTATAACCAAAACTAAAACTAAAACTAAATCTCAAACTGAAAGTAAAACTAAAACTGAAACTCAACTAAAACTAAAACATAAACTATAACTATAACTAAAACTAAAACTAAAACTAAAACTAAAACTTATACTAAAACTAAAACTGAAACTAAAACTATAACTATAACTATAACTATAACAATAACTAACTATACCTAATACTAAAAAAATCATAAACTATAACTATAACTAGAACTAAAACTAAAACTGAAACTAAAACTAAAACTATAACTATAACTATAACTATAACCATAACTAAAACTGAAACTGAAACTGAAAGTAAAACTGAAACTGAAACCGAAACTTAATCTAAATCTCAAACTTAAACTAAAATTATAACTATAACTAAAATTAAAACTAAAAACAAAACTATAACTATAACTATAACTATAACTATAACTATAACTAAAACTAAAACTGAAACTGTAACTAAAACTGAAACTAAAACTAAAACTGAAACTAAAACTAAAACTAAGACTGAAACTGAAACTAAAACTGAAACTGAAACCGAAACTGAAACTAAATCTAAACCTGAAACTAAAGCTATAACTATAACTAAAATTAAAACTAAAATTAAAACTAAAACTAAAACTATAACTATAACTAAAACTAAAACTGAAACTGTAACTAAAACTGAAACTCAAACTGAAACTGGAAATGAAACTAAAACTGAAACTGAAAAAAAACTGAAACTAAAACTATAACTATAACTATAACTATAACTATAACTATAATTAAAACTACAACTAAAACTAAAACTAAAACTAGACCTATGATTATAACTAAAACTAAACCTAAAACTAAAACTAAAACTAAAACCAAAACTGAAACTAAAACTGAAACTGAAACTAAACCTAAAACTAAAACTAAAACTATAACTTTAACTGAAACTGAAACAGAAACTAAAACTAAAACTGAAACTGACACTAAAACTAAAACTAAAACTAAAACTATAACTATAACTATAACTAAAACTGAAACTATTACAATAACAATAACTATAACTATAACTATAACTAAAACAAAAACTAAAACTATAACTAAAACTAAAACTGAAACTAAAACTCAAACTCAAACTGAAACTGAAACTAAAACTATAACTAAAACTAAGATTAACACTATGACAAAAACTAAAATTAAAACTGAAACTATAACTATAACTGAAACTATAACTAAAACTATAACTAATACTGAAACTGAAACTGAAACTAAAACTGAAACTGACACTAAAACTAAAACTAAAACTATAACTAAAACTAAAACTATAACTAAAACTAAAACTATTACTATAATTATGACTATAACTAAAACTAAAGCTATAACTAGAACTAAAACTAAAATTGAAATTATAACTATAACTTAAACTGAAATTGAAAATAAAACTAAAACTAAAACTAAAACTATATATAAAACACTAAAACTAAAACTGAAACTGAAAATGAAACTGAAACTATATATAAAACACTAAAACTAAAACTGAAACTGAAACTGAAACTGAAACTAAAAATAAAACAATAACTATAACTAACTAAAACTAACAATAAAACTAAAACTGAAAATGAAATTGAAACTGAAACTATAACAGAAACTAAAACTAAAACTAAAACTAAAACTATATCTATAACTAAAACTGAAACTATTGCAACAACAATAACTATAACTATAACTATAACTATAACTAAAACAAAAACTAAAACTATGACTAAAACTAAAACTGAAACTAAAACTCAAACTGAAACTGAAACTAAAACTATTACTAAAACTATAACTAAAACTATAACTAAAACTAAAATTAAACTAAAACTAAAACTATATCTATAACTATAACTAAAACTAAAACTATAACTAATACTGAAACTGAAACTGAAACTAAAACTGAAACTGACAATAAAACTAAAACTAAAACTATAACTAAAACTAAAACTATAACTATAATTATGACTATAACTAAAACTAAAGCTATAACTAAAACTAAAACTGAAACTATAACTACAACTTAAACTGAAACTGACACTAAAACTGAAACTAAAACTAAAACTAAAACTATAACTATATATAAAACACTAAAACTAAAACTGAAACTGAAACTGAAACTGAAACTAATACTAAACCTAAAACTAAAACTAAAACTAAAACTAAACTATAACTAAAACTATAACTATAACTATAACTATAACTATAACTATAACTATAACTTAAACTAAAACTATAACTAAAACTTAAACTGAAACAAAACTGAAAATAAAACTAAAACTAAAACTAAGATTAACACTATAATAAAAACTGAAAAAAACTAAAACTAAAACTATAAATATAACTATAACTAAAACTACTACTATAACTAAAACTAAAACTAAAACTGAAACTGAAGCTAAAACTAAAACTAAAATTGTAACTATAACTAAAAATAAAAATAAATCTAAAACTAAAACTGAAACTGAAACTGAAACTAAAACTAAAATTGAAACTGAAACTGAAACTGAAACTAAAACTAAAACTAAAACTATAACTATAATTATAACTATAACAAAAAGTGAAATTAAATCTATAACTATAACTATTAATAAATATAATCCTAAAACTAAAACTAAAACTGAAACTATACATTAAACTATAACTATAACTATAACTAAAACTAAAACTATAACTATAAATATAACTAAAACTAAAACAGAAACTTAAAATGAAACTGAAACTAAAACTAATGCTAAAATTAAAACTAAACTATTACTAAAACTAAAACTAAAACTAAAACTAAAACTATAACTATAACCATACCTATAACAAAAACTACAACTAAAACTGAAACGATAACTATAACTATAAATATAATTAAAACTAAAACTAAAACTAAAACTGAAACTGAAACTGAAACGGAAACTGAAACTATAACTGAAACTGAAACTGTAAGTAAAACTATAACTATTACTATAACTATAACTAAAACTAAAACTAAAACTAAAACAGAAAATGGAAATGAAACTGAAACTAAAACTAATGCTAAAATTAAAACTAAACTATAACTAAAACTAAAACTAAAACTAAAAATAAAACTATAACTATAACCATAACTATAACAAAAACTACAACTAAAACTAAAACGATAACTATAACTATAAATATAATTAAAACTAAAACTAAAACTAAAACAGAAAGTGAAACTGAAACTGAAACTAAAACTGAAACTGAAACTGAAACTAAAACTATAACTATAACTATAACTAAAACTAAAACAAAAACTAAACTGAAACTAAAACTAAAACTAAAACTGCAACTAATACCAAAAATAAAACTAAAACTAAAACTAAAACTAAAACTATAACTATAACTATAACTAGAACTAAAACTAAAACTGAAAATGAAACTGAAACTGAAACTAAAATTAAAACTGAAACTATACAAATAACTATAACTAAAACAAAAACTATAACTTAAATTATAGCTAAAACAAAAACTGAAACTATATCTATAACTATAACTAGAATAAAAACTTTAACTAAAACTAAAATTATAACTAAAACTATAACTATAAATAAAACTATAACTAGAACTAGAACTAAAACTAACACTAAAACTAAAACTAAAACTAAAACTATAACTAAAATTAAAACTATAACTAAAATTAAAACTATAATTATGACTACAACTAAAGCAAAAACTATAACTGAAACTAAAACTAAAACTAAAATTATGACTACCACTGAAACTGAAACTGAAACTAAAACTAAAACTGATACTAAAACTGAAACTAAAACTAAAATTATAACTATAACTATAACAATAACTACAACTAACACTAAAATTAAAACTAAAACTTAAACAAAAACTAAAACAGAAACTGAAACTGAAAATAAAACTAAAACTAAAACTAAAACTAAAACTATAACTATAACTATAACTAAAACTATTACAATAACAATAACTATAACTATAACTATAACTAAAACAAAAACTAATACTATAACTAAAACTAAGATTAATAATATGACAAAAACTAAAATTAAAACTGAAACTATAACTATAACTGAAACTATAACAAAAACTATAACTAAAACTAAAATTAGAACTAAAACTGAAACTCTAAATATAACTATAACTAAAACTAAAACTATAACTAAAAACTGAAACTGAACCTAAAACTAAAACTGAAACTGAAACAAAAACTGAAACTGAAACCGAAACTGAAACTAAATCTAAAACAAAAACTAAAGCTATAACTATAACTAAAAATAAAACTAAGACTTTAACTATAACTATAACTAAAACTATAACTATAACTATTACTAAAACTATAACTAAAACTAAAACTGAAACTGAAACTGAAATTAAAATATAACTAGAACTAAGATTAACACTGAAAAAAACTAAAATTAAAACTGAAACTATAACTATAACTGAAACTATAACAATAACTATAACTAAAACTAAAACTATAACTAAAAACTGAAACTGAAACTGAAACTGAAACTAAAACTGAAACTGACAATAAAACTAAAACTAAAACTATAACTAAAACTAAAACTAAAGATATAACTATAACTAAAACTAAAACTATAACTATAATAATGACTATAACTAGAACTAAAACTATAACTAAAACTAAAACTAAAACTAAAACTATAACTACACCTGGAACTGAAACTAAAACTAGAACTGAAACTAAAACTATAACTATAACTAACACTAAAACAAAAACTGAAACTGAAACTGAAATTTAAACTAAAACTGAAACTGAAACTAAACCTAAAACTAAAAATAAAAATAAAACTATAACTATAACTATAACTATAACTAAAACTATAACTATAACTATAACTAAAACTTAAACTAAAACTATAACTAAAACTTAAACTGAAACTAAAACTAAAGCTAAAACTAACACTATAACTATAACTATAACTAAAATTATAACTATAATTAAACTAAAACTAAAACTGAAACATACTAAAACTAAAACTGAAACAGAAAATAAAACTAAAATTAAAACTAAAACTATAACTATAACTAACACTAAAACTAGAACTGAAACTGAAACTGAAACTAAAAGAGAAAATGAAACTAAACCTAAAACTAAAACTAAAACTAAAACTATAACTATAACTATGACTAAAACTATAACTATAACCATAACTATAACTTAAACTAAAACTAAAACTGAAACAAACTAAACCTAAAACTGTAACTGAAGCTAAAACTAAAACTAAAATTATAACTATAACTGAAAATAAAAATAAAAATAAAAATAAAAATAAAACTGAAACTGAAACTGAAACTGAAACTAAAACTAAAATTGAAACTGACACTAAAATTATAACTATAACTCTAACTATAACAAAAAGTGAAAGTAAAACGATAACTATAACTATAACTAAAACTAGACCTAAAACTAAACCTAAAACTAAAACTTAAACTATACATATAACTATAACTATAACTATAACTTAAACTAACACTATAACTATAAATATAACTAAAACTAAAACTAAAACTAGAACTTAAACAGAAACTGAAAATGAAACTGAAACTAAAACTAAAGCTAAAATTAAAACTAAACTATAACTAAAATTAAAACTAAAACTAAAACTATAACTATAACTATAACTATAACCATAACTATAACAAACTCTAAAACTAAAACTAAAGCTAAAACTATAACTATAACTATAAATATATCTAAGACTAAAACTAAAACTGAAACTGAAACTGAAACTAAAACTGAAACTGAAACTAAACCTAAAACTAATACTAAAACTTTAACTATAACTATAACTATAACTATAACTAAAACTATAAACAAAATTATGAAACTAAAACTAAAATTATAATTATAGCTAAATCTAAACCTAAAACTAACACTAAAACTAAAAACCAAAACTAGAACTAAAACTGAAACTGGAACTAAAATTAAAACTAAACCTAAAACTAAAACTATAACTATAACTAAAAATAAAACTAAAACTATAACTAGAACTATAAGTATAACTAAAACTAAAACTGAAAAAGAAACTGAAACTGAAACTAAAATTAAAACTAAAACTATAAATATAACTATAACTAAAACTTTAACTAAAACTAAAATTATAACTCTAACTATAACTAGAATAAAAACTAAAACTAAAACTAAAATCATAACTAAAACTATAACTATAACTAGAACTAAAACTAAAACTAAAACTAAAACTCAAACTATAACTAAAACTAAAACTAAAACTATAACTATAACTATAACTATAACTAAAATTAAAACTAAAACTAAAACTATAACTATAACTATAACTAAAACTAAAACTATAACTAAAAACTGAAACTGAAACTGAAACTAAAACTAAAACTGAAACTGACAATAAAACTAAAACTAAAACTATAACTAAAACTAAAACTAAAGATATAACTATAACTAAAACTAAAACTATAACTATAATTTAGACTATAACTAGAACTAAAACTATAACTAAAACTAAAACTAAAACTATAACTATAACCACAACTGAAACTGAAACTAAAACTAGAACTGAAACTAAAACTAAAACTAAAACTATAACTGTAACTAACACTAAAACAAAAACTGAAACTGAAACTGAAATTAGAACTGAAACTGAAACAAAACCTAAAACTAAAAATAAAAATAAAAATAAAACTATAACTATAACTATAACTATACGTAAAACTATAACTATAACTAAAACTAAAACTTAAACTAAAACTATAACAAAAAATTAAACTGAAACTAAAACTAAAACAAAAACTAACACTATAACTATAACTATAACTAAAACTATAACTATAACTAAAACTAAAACTAAAACTGAAACATACTAAAACTAAAACTGAAACTGACACTAAAACTAAAATTAAAATTAAAACAATAACTATAACTAACACTAAAACTAGAACTGAAACTGAAACTGAAAATAAAACAGAAAATGAAACTATACCTAAAACTAAAACTAAAACTAAAACTATAACTATAACTATAACTAAAACTATAATTATAACCATAACTATAACTAAAACTAAAACTTAAACTAAAACTATAACTAAAACTTAAACTGAAACTAAAACAGAAACTCTATTTAAAACTAAAAATAAGATTAAAACTATAACAAAAACTTAAATTAAAACTAAAACTAAAACTCTAACTATAACTATAACTATAACTAAAACTATAACTATAACTAAAACTAAAACTAAAACTGAAACAAACTAAAACTAAAAATGAAACTGAAGCTAAAACTAAAACTAAAATTATAACTATAACTAAAAATGAAACTAAAACTAAAACTAAAACTGAAACTGAAACTGAAACTAAAACTAAAATTGAAACTGAAACTAAAACTGAAACTAGAATTATAACTATAACTCTAAATATAACAAAAAGTGAAAGTAAAACGATAACTATAACTATAACTATAACTAGACCTAAAACTAAAACTAAAACTAAAACTAAAAGTATACATATAACTATAACTATAACTATAACTAAAACTGACACTATAACTATAAATATAACTAAAACTAAAACTAAAACTAGAACTTAAACAGAAACTGAAAATGAAACTGAAACTAAAACTAAAGCTAAAATTAAAACTAAACTATAACTAAAACTAAAACTAAAACTAAAACTCTAACTATAACTATAACTTTAACCATAACTATAACAAACTCTAAAACTAAAACTAAAGCTAAAACTATAACTATAATTATAAATATAACTAAGATTAAAACAAAAACTGAAACTGAAACTGAAACTAAAACTGAAACTGAAACTAAACCTAAAACTAATACTAAAACTTTAACTATAACTATAACTATAACTATAACTATAACTATAACTAAAACTATAAACAAAATTATGACTGAAACTGAAACTGAAACTAAAACTAAAATTATAATTGTAGCTAAATCTAAACCTAAAACTAACACTAAAACTAAAACCAAAACTAGAACTAAAACCGAAACTGAAACTAAAATTAAAACTAAACCTAAAACTAGAACTATAAGTATAACTAAAACTAAAACTGAAAATGAAACTGAAACTGAAACTAAAATTTAAACTAAAACTATAAATATAACTATAACTAAAACTTTAACTAAAACTAAAATTATAATTCTAACTATAACTAGAATAAAAACTAAAACTAAAACTAAAATTATAACTAAAACTATAACTATAACTAAAACTATAACTAGAATTAGAACTAAAACAAAATCTAAAACTAAAACTAACTAAAACCAAAACTAAAACAATAACTAAAATTAAGACTATAATTATGACTACAACTAAAACTAAAACTATAATTAAAACTAAAAGTAAAACTAAAACTATAACTCAACTGTAACTGAAACTGGAACTAAAACTAAAACTGAAACTGAAAATGAAACTAAAACTATAACTATAACTATAACTATAAATATAACTATAACTATAACTAAAACTAAAACAAAAACTAAAACTGAAACTGAAACTAAAATTTAAACTATAACTATAACTATAACTATAACTATAACTATAACTAAAGCTATTACAATAACAATAACTATAACTATAACTATAACTAAAAAAAACTAGAACTATAACTAAAACTAAGATTAATACTATGACAAAAACTAAAATTTAAACTGAAACTATAACTATAATTGAAACTATAACAAAAACTATAACTAAAACTAAAATTAAAACTAAAACTAAAACTCTAAATATAACTATAACTAAAACTAAAACTATAACTAAAAACTGAAAATGAACCTAAAACTAAAACTGAAACTGAAACTAAAACTGAAACTGAAACCGAAACTGAAACTAAATCTAAAACAAAACTAAAGCTATAACTATAACTAAAAATAGAACTAAAACTTTAACTATAACTATAACTATAACTATAACTATAACTATAACTAAAACTATAACTAAAACTAAAACTAAAACTGAAACTGAAACTGAAACTAAAACTATAACTAGAACTAAGATTAACACTATAAAAAAAACTAAAATTAAAATTGAAACTATAACTATAACTGAAACTATAACTAAAACTAGAACTAAAACTAAAATTAAAACTAAAACTAAAACTATAACTATAACTATAACTAAAACTAAAACTATAACTAAAAACAGAATCTGACACTGAAACTAAAACTAAAACTGAAACTGACAATAAAACTAAAACTAAAACTATAGCTAAAACTAAAACTAAAGATATAACTATAACTAAAACTAAAACTATAACTATAATTATGACTATAACTAGAACTAAAACTGTAACTAAAACTAAAACTAAAACTAAAACTATAACCACAACTGAAACTGAAACTAAAACTAGAACTGAAACTAAAACTAAAACTAAAACTATAACTGTAACTAACACTAAAACAAAAACTGAAACTGAAACTGAAACTAAAACTGAAACTGAAACTGAAACTAAACCTAAAACTAAAAATAAAAATAAAAATAAAACTATAACTATAACTATAACTATAACTAAAACTATAACTATAACTGAAACTAAAACTTAAACTAAAACTATAACAAAAAATTAAACTGAAACTAAAACTAAAACTAAAACTAACACTATAACTATAAATATAACTAAAACTATAACTATAACTAAAACTAAAACTAAAACTGAAACATACTGAAACTAAAACTGAAACTGAAACTAAAACTAAAATTAAAATTAAAACTATAACTATAACTAACACTAAAACTAGAACTGAAACTGAAACTGAAACTAAAACAGAAAATGAAACTAAACCTAAAACTAAAACTAAAACTAAAACTATAACTATAACTATAACTAAAACTATAACTATAACCATAACTATAACTAAAACTAAAACTTAAACTAAAACTATAACGAAAACTTAAACTGAAACTAAAACAGAAACTATATTTAAAACTAAAAATAAGATTAAAACTATAACAAAAACTTAAATTAAAACTAAAACTAAAACTATATCTATAACTATAACTATAACTAAAACTATAACTATAACTAAAACTAAAACTAAAACTGAAACAAACTAAAACTAAAACTGAAACTGAAGCTTAAACTAAAATTAAAATTATAACTATAACTAAAAATAAAAATAAAACTGAAACTAGAACTCAAACTGAAACTGAAACTGAAACTAAAACTAAAATTGAAACTGAAACTAAAACTGAAACTAAAATTATAACTATAACTCAAACTATAACAAAAAGTGAAAGTAAAACGATAACTATAACTTTAACTAAAACTAGACCTAAAACTAAAACTAAAACTAACACTAAAACTATACATATAACTATAACTATAACTATAACTAAAACTAACACTATAACTATAAATATAACTAAAACTAAAACTAAAACTAGAACTTAAACAGAAACTGAAAATGAAACTGAAACTAAAACTAAAGCTAAAATTAAAACTAAACTAAAACTAAAACTAAAACTATTACTATAACTATAACTATAACCATAACTATAACAAACTCTAAAACTTAAACTAAAGCTAAAACTATAACTATAATTATAAATATAACTAAGACTAAAACTAAAACTGAAACTGAAACTGAAACTAAAACTGAAACTGAAACTAAACCTAAAACTAATACTATAACTATAACTATAACTATAACTATAACTATAACTATAACTAAAACTATAACTAAAACTATGACTGAAACTGAAACTGAAACTAAAACTAAAATTATAATTATAACTAAATCTAAACCTAAAACTAAAACTAAAACTGAAACCAAAACTAGAACTAAAACTGAAACTGAAACTAAAATTAAAACTAAATCTAAAACTAAAACTATATCTATAAGTAAAACTAAAACTAAAACTAAAACTATAACTAGAACTATAAGTATAACTAAAACTAAAACTGAAAATGAAACTGAAACTGAAAATAAAATTAAAACTAAAACTATAAATATAACTATAACTAAAACTTTAACTATAACTAAAATTATAACTCTAACTATAACTAGAATATAAACTAAAACTAAAACTAAAATTATAACAAAAACTATAACTATAACTAAAACTATAACTAGAACTAGAACTAAAACTTAAACTAAAACTAAAACTCAAACTATAACTAAAACTAAAACTAAAACTATAACTATAACTAAAACTATAACTAGAACTAGAACTAAAACAAAATCTAAAACTAAAACTATAACTAAAACTAAAACTAAAACTATAACTAAAATTAAGACTATAATTATGAATACAACTAAAACTAAAACTATAATTAAAACTAAAAGAAAAACTAAAACTATAACTACAACTGAAACTGAAACTGAAACTAAAACTAAAACTGAAACTAAAACTAAAACTATAACTATAACTATAACTATAACTATAACTATAACTATAACTTTAACTATAACTACAACTAAAACTAAAACAAAAATTAAAACTGAAACTGAAACTAAAACTAAAACTAGAACTATAACTATAACTATAACTATAACTATAACTAAAACTATTACAATAACAATAACTATAACTATAACTATAACTAAAACAAAAACTAAAACTATAACTAAAACTAAGATTGATACTATGACAAAAACTAAAATTAAAACTGAAACTATAACTATAATTGAAACTATAACAAAAACTATAACTAAAAATAAAATTAAAACTAAAACTAAAACTATAAATATAACTATAACTAAAACTAAAACTATAACTAAAAACTGAAACTGAAACTAAAACTAAACATGAAACTGACAATAAAACTAAAACTAAAACTAAAACTAAAACTAAAACTAACTAAAACTAAAACTATAACTATAATTATGACTATAACTAAAACTAAAACTATAACTAAAACTAAAACTAAAACTATAATAATAACCACAACTGAAACTGAAACTTAACTAAAACTGAAACTAAAACTAAAACTAAAACTATAACCATAAATAACACTAAAACTAAAACTGAAACTGAAACTAAAACTGAAACCGAAACTAAACCTAAAACTGAAACTAAAACTAAAACTATAACTATAATTTGAATTGAAACTAAAACTAAAACTATAACTAAGATTAAAACTATGAGAAAAACTAAAATTAAAACTAAAACTAACACTATAACTATAACTATAACTAAAACTAACAATAAAACTAAAACTGAAAATGAAATTGAAACTGAAACTATAACAGAAACTAAAACTAAAACTAAAACTAAAACTATAACTATAACTAAAACTGAAACTATTACAATAACAATAACTATAACTATAACTATAACTATAACTATAACTATAACTATAACTATAACTAAAACAAAAACTAAAACTATAACTAAAACTAAAACTGAAACTAAAACTCAAACTGAAACTGAAACTAAAACTATAACTAGAACTAAGATTAACACTATGACAAAAACTAAAATTAAAACTGAAACTATAACTAAAACTGAAACTATAACTATAACTGAAACTATAACTAAAACTATAACTAAAACTAAAATTAAAACTAAAACTAAAACTATAACTATAACTATAACTAAAACTAAAACTATAACTAATACTGAAACTGAAACTGAAACTAAAAATGAAACTGACACTAAAACTGAAACTAAAACAATAACTAAAACTAAAACTATAACTATAATTATGACTATAACTGAAACTAAAGCTATAACTAAAACTAAAACTAAAACTTAAATTATAACTACAACTTAAACTGAAACTGAAACTAAAACTGAAACTAAAACTAAAACTAGAACTATATATAAAACACTAAAAATAAAACTGAAACTGAAACTGAAACTGAAACTAAAAATAAAACTACAACTATAACTATAACTAAAACTAACAATACAACTAAAACTGAGAATGAAATTGAAACTGAAACTATAACAGAAACTAAAACTAAAAACTAAAACTAAAACTATAACTATAACTAAAACTGAAACTATTGCAATAACAATAACTATAACTATAACTATAACTAAAACAAAAACTAAAACTATAACTAAAACTAAAACTGAAACTAAAACTCAAACTGAAACTGAAACTAAAACTATAACTAAAACTAAGATTAACACTATGACAAAAACTAAAATTAAAACTGAAACTATAACTATAACTGAAACTATAACTAAAACTATAACCAAAACTAAAATTAAAACTAAAACTAAAACTAAAACTATAACTATAACTAAAACTAAAACTATAACTAATATTGAAACTGAAACTGAAACAAAACTGAAACTGACAATAAAACTAAAACTAAAACTATAACTAAAACTAAAACTATAACTATAATTATTACTATAACTAAAACTAAAGCTATAACTAAAACTAAAACTAAAACTGAAACTATAACTACAACTGAAACTGAAACTGAAACTAAAACTGAAACTAAAACTAAAACTAAAACTATAACTATATATAAAACACTAAAACTAAAACTGAAACTGAAAATGAAACTGAAACTAATACTAAACCTAAAACTAAAACTAAAACTAAAAGTAAACTATAACTATATCTATAACTATAACTATAACTATAAATATAACTAAAACTATAACTATAACTATAACTATAACTATAACTAAAACCAAAACTTAAACTAAAACTGTAACTAAAACTTAAACTGAAACAAAACTGAAACTAAAACTAAAACTAAGATTTAAACTATAACAAAAACTAAAATAAAAACTAAAACTAAAACTATAAATATAACTATACCTAAAACTACTACTCTAACTAAAACTAAAACTAAAACTATAACTAAAACTATAACTAGAATTAGAACTAAAACAAAATCTAAAACTAAAACTAACTAAAACCAAAACTAAAACAATAACTAAAATTAAGACTATAATTATGACTACAACTAAAACTAAAACTATAATTAAAACTAAAAGTAAAACTAAAACTATAACTCAACTGTAACTGAAACTGGAACTAAAACTAAAACTGAAACTGAAAATGAAACTAAAACTATAACTATAACTATAACTATAACTATAACTATAACTATAACTAAAACTAAAACAAAAACTAAAACTGAAACTGAAACTAAAATTTAAACTATAACTATAACTATAACTATAACTATAACTAAAGCTATTACAATAACAATAACTAAAACTATAACTATAACTAAAAAAAACTAGAACTATAACTAAAACTAAGATTAATACTATGACAAAAACTAAAATTCAAACTGAAACTATAACTATAATTGAAACTATAACAAAAACTATAACTAAAACTAAAATTAAAACTAAAACTAAAACTCTAAATATAACTATAACTAAAACTAAAACTATAACTAAAAACTGAAACTGAACCTAAAACTAAAACTGAAACTGAAACTAAAACTGAAACTGAAACCGAAACTGAAACTAAATCTAAAACAAAACTAAAGCTATAACTATAACTAAAAATAGAACTAAAACTTTAACTATAACTATAACTATAACTATAACTATAACTATAACTATAACTAAAACTATAACTAAAACTAAAACTAAAACTGAAACTGAAACTGAAACTAAAACTATAACTAGAACTAAGATTAACACTATAAAAAAAACTAAAATTAAAATTGAAACTATAACTATAACTGAAACTATAACTAAAACTAGAACTAAAACTAAAATTAAAACTAAAACTAAAACTATAACTATAACTATAACTAAAACTAAAACTATAACTAAAAACAGAATCTGACACTGAAACTAAAACTAAAACTGAAACTGACAATAAAACTAAAACTAAAACTATAGCTAAAACTAAAACTAAAGATATAACTATAACTAAAACTAAAACTATAACTATAATTATGACTATAACTAGAACTAAAACTGTAACTAAAACTAAAACTAAAACTAAAACTATAACCACAACTGAAACTGAAACTAAAACTAGAACTGAAACTAAAACTAAAACTAAAACTATAACTGTAACTAACACTAAAACAAAAACTGAAACTGAAACTGAAACTAAAACTAAAACTGAAACTGAAACTAAACCTAAAACTAAAAATAAAAATAAAAATAAAACTATAACTATAACTATAACTATAACTAAAACTATAACTATAACTGAAACTAAAACTTAAACTAAAACTATAACAAAAAATTAAACTGAAACTAAAACTAAAACTAAAACTAACACTATAACTATAAATATAACTAAAACTATAACTATAACTAAAACTAAAACTAAAACTGAAACATACTGAAACTAAAACTGAAACTGAAACTAAAACTAAAATTAAAATTAAAACTATAACTATAACTAACACTAAAACTAGAACTGAAACTGAAACTGAAACTAAAACAGAAAATGAAACTAAACCTAAAACTAAAACTAAAACTAAAACTATAACTATAACTATAACTAAAACTATAACTATAACCATAACTATAACTAAAACTAAAACTTAAACTAAAACTATAACGAAAACTTAAACTGAAACTAAAACAGAAACTATATTTAAAACTAAAAATAAGATTAAAACTATAACAAAAACTTAAATTAAAACTAAAACTAAAACTATATCTATAACTATAACTATAACTAAAACTATAACTATAACTAAAACTAAAACTAAAACTGAAACAAACTAAAACTAAAACTGAAACTGAAGCTAAAACTAAAATTAAAATTATAATTATAACTAAAAATAAAAATAAAACTAAAACTAGAACTCAAACTGAAACTGAAACTGAAACTAAAACTAAAATTGAAACTGAAACTAAAACTGAAACTAAAATTATAACAATAACTCAAAATATAACAAAAAGTGAAAGTAAAACGATAACTATAACTTTAACTAAAACTAGACCTAAACCTAAAACTAAAACTAACACTAAAACTATACATATAACTATAACTATAACTATAACTAAAACTAACACTATAACTATAAATATAACTAAAACTAAAACTAAAACTAGAACTTAAACAGAAACTGAAAATGAAACTGAAACTAAAACTAAAGCTAAAATTAAAACTAAACTAAAACTAAAACTAAAACTATTACTATAACTATAACTATAACCATAACTATAACAAACTCCAAAACTTAAACTAAAGCTAAAACTATAACTATAATTATAAATATAACTAAGACTAAAACTAAAACTGAAACTGAAACTGAAACTAAAACTGAAACTGAAACTAAACCTAAAACTAATACTATAACTATAACTTTAACTATAACTATAACTATAACTATAACTATAACTAAAACTATAACTAAAACTATGACTGAAACTGAAACTGAAACTAAAACTAAAATTATAATTATAACTAAATCTAAACCTAAAACTAAAACTAAAACTGAAACCAAAACTAGAACTAAAACTGAAACTGAAACTAAAATTAAAACTAAATCTAAAACTAAAACTATATCTATAAGTAAAACTAAAACTAAAACTAAAACTATAACTAAAACTATAAGTATAACTAAAACTAAAACTGAAAATGAAACTGAAACTGAAAATAAAATTAAAACTAAAACTATAAATATAACTATAACTAAAACTTTAACTATAACTAAAATTATAACTCTAACTATAACTAGAATATAAACTAAAACTAAAACTAAAATTATAACAAAAACTATAACTATAACTAAAACTATAACTAGAACTAGAACTAAAACTTGAACTAAAACTAAAACTCAAACTATAACTAAAACTAAAACTAAAACTATAACTATAACTAAAACTATAACTAGAACTAGAACTAAAACAAAATCTAAAACTAAAACTATAACTAAAACTAAAACTAAAACTATAACTAAAATTAAGACTATAATTATGAATACAACTAAAACTAAAACTATAATTAAAACTAAAAGAAAAACTAAAACTATAACTACAACTGAAACTGAAACTGAAACTAAAACTAAAACTGAAACTAAAACTAAAACTATAACTATAACTATAACTATAACTATAACTATAACTATAACTATAACTTTAACTATAACTACAACTAAAACTAAAACAAAAACTAAAACTGAAACTGAAACTAAAACTATAACTATAACTATAACTATAACTATAACTATAACTAAAACTATTACAATAACAATAACTATAACTATAACTATAACTAAAACAAAAACTAAAACTATAACTAAAACTAAGATTGATACTATGACAAAAACTAAAATTAAAACTGAAACTATAACTATAATTGAAACTATAACAAAAACTATAACTAAAAATAAAATTAAAACTAAAACTAAAACTATAAATATAACTATAACTAAAACTAAAACTATAACTAAAAACTGAAACTGAAACTAAAACTAAACATGAAACTGACAATAAAACTAAAACTAAAACTAAAACTATAACTAAAACTAAAACTAAAACTAACTAAAACTAAAACTATAACTATAATTATGACTATAACTAAAACTAAAACTATAACTAAAACTAAAACTAAAACTATAATAATAACCACAACTGAAACTGAAACTTAACTAAAACTGAAACTAAAACTAAAACTAAAACTATAACCATAAATAACACTAAAACTAAAACTGAAACTGAAACTAAAACTGAAACCGAAACTAAACCTAAAACTGAAACTAAAACTAAAACTAAAACTATAATTTGAATTGAAACTAAAACTAAAACTATAACTAAGATTAAAACTATGAGAAAAACTAAAATTAAAACTAAAACTAACACTATAACTATAACTATAACTAAAACTAACAATAAAACTAAAACAGAAAATGAAATTGAAACTGAAACTATAACAGAAACTAAAACTAAAACTAAAACTAAAACTAAAACTAAAACTATAACTATAACTAAAACTGAAACTATTACAATAACAATATCTATAACTATAACTATAACTATAACTATAACTAAAACAAAAACTAAAACTATAACTAAAACTAAAACTGAAACTAAAACTCAAACTGAAACTGAAACTAAAACTATAACTAGAACTAAGATTAACACTATGACAAAAACTAAAATTAAAACTGAAACTATAACTAAAACTGAAACTATAACTATAACTGAAACTATAACTAAAACTATAACTAAAACTAAAATTAAAACTAAAACTAAAACTATAACTATAACTATAACTAAAACTAAAACTATAACTAATACTGAAACTGAAACTGAAACTAAAAATGAAACTGACACTAAAACTGAAACTAAAACAATAACTAAAACTAAAACTATAACTATAATTATGACTATAACTGAAACTAAAGCTATAACTAAAACTAAAACTAAAACTTAAATTATAACTACAACTTAAACTGAAACTGAAACTACAACTGAAACTAAAACTAAAACTAGAACTATATATAAAACACTAAAAATAAAACTGAAACTGAAACTGAAACTGAAACTAAAAATAAAACTACAACTATAACTATAACTAAAACTAACAATAAAACTAAAACTGAGAATGAAATTGAAACTGAAACTATAACAGAAACTAAAACTAAAAACTAAAACTAAAACTATAACTATAACTAAAACTGAAACTATTGCAATAACAATAACTATAACTATAACTATAACTAAAACAAAAACTAAAACTATAACTAAAACTAAAACTGAAACTAAAACTCAAACTGAAACTGAAACTAAAACTATAACTAAAACTAAGATTAACACTATGACAAAAACTAAAATTAAAACTGAAACTATAACTATAACTGAAACTATAACTAAAACTATAACCAAAACTAAAATTAAAACTAAAACTAAAACTATAACTATAACTAAAACTAAAACTATAACTAATATTGAAACTGAAACTGAAACAAAACTGAAACTGACAATAAAACTAAAACTAAAACTATAACTAAAACTAAAACTATAACTATAATTATTACTATAACTAAAACTAAAGCTATAACTAAAACTAAAACTAAAACTGGAACTATAACTACAACTGAAACTGAAACTGAAACTAAAACTGAAACTAAAACTAAAACTAAAACTATAACTATATATAAAACACTAAAACTAAAACTGAAACTGAAAATGAAACTGAAACTAATACTAAACCTAAAACTAAAACTAAAACTAAAAGTAAACTATAACTATATCTATAACTATAACTATAACTATAAATATAACTAAAACTATAACTATAACTATAACTATAACTATAACTAAAACCAAAACTTAAACTAAAACTGTAACTAAAACTTAAACTGAAACAAAACTGAAACTAAAACTAAAACTAAGATTTAAACTATAACAAAAACTAAAATAAAAACTAAAACTAAAACTATAAATATAACTATACCTAAAACTACTACTCTAACTAAAACTAAAACTAAAACTGAAACTGAAGCTAAAACTGAAACTAAAATTATAACTATAAATAAAAATAAAAATAAAACTAAAACTAAGACTGAAACTGAAACTGAAACTAAAACTAAAATTGAAACTGAAACTGAAACTGAAACTAAAACTAAAACTAAAACTAAAACTATAACTATAATTATAACTATAACAAAAAGTTAAATTAAAACTATAACTATAACTATTAATTTCATTTTCGGTTTCAGTTTTAGTTTCAGTTTTAGGTTTAGTTATAGTTTTAGTTTTTATTTTATTTTTAGTTATAGATATAGTTATAGTTATAGTTATAGTTATAGTTTTAGTTTTAATTTTAGTTTCAGTTTCAATTTCAGATTTAGTTTTAGTTTTAGTTTTAGTTATAGTTATAGTTATAGTTATAGTTTCAGTTTTACTTTCAGTTCTATTTATAGTTTTAATTTCAGTTATAGTTATAGTTATAGTTTCAATTTCAGTTATAGTTATAGTTATAGTTATAGTTATAGTTTTAGTTTTAGTTTTAGTGTTAATTTCAGTTTTAGTTATAATTATATATATAGTTTTAGTTTTAATTTTAGTTTCATTTTCAGTTTCAGTTTCAGTTGAATTTTCAGTTTTAGTTTCAGTTAGAGTTAGTTATAGTTATAGTTTTAGTTATAGTTAAAGTTTCAGTTTTTATTTTAGTTTTAGGGGTAGTTATAGTATTAGTTTTAGTTATAGTTTTAGTTTTAGTTTTAGTTATAGTTATAGTAATAGTTTTAGTTATAATTTTAGTTTTAGTTTTAGTTTTAGTTTCAGTTTCATTTATATTATTAGTTTTAGTTTTAGTTTTAGTTTTAGTTATAGTTTTAGTTATAATTTTAGTTTTAGTTATAATTTTAGTTTTAGTTTTAGTGTTTAGTTATAGTTATAGTTTTAGTTATAGTTATAGTTATAGTTATGTTTATAGTTTTAGTTTTAGTTTTACTTTTAGTTTAAGATTCATTTTCTGATTTAGTTTTAGTTTTGGTTTTAGTTATAGTTATAGTTTTAGTTTCAGTTTCAGTTTTAGTTTTAGTTTCAGCTTCAGTTTTAGTTTTAGTTATATATATATATATATATATATATATATATATATATATATATATATATATATATATATATATATATATATATATATATATATATATATATATATATATATATATATATATATATATATATATATATATATATATATATATATATATATATATATATTGTTATAGTTAGAGATTTAGTTTTAGTTTTAATTTTAGTTTTAGTTATAGTTATGGTTATAAAAATAGTTATAGTTTAAGTTTTAGTTTTAATTTTAGTTTTAGTTTTAGCTTTAGTTTTAGTTCCAGTTTCAGTTTCAGTTTCTGTTTTAGTTTTAGTTTTAGTTGTAGTTTTAGTTTTAGTTTCAGTTTTAGTTATAGTTATAGTTAAGGATGTGTGTATAGTCTTAGTTTTAGTTATAGTGTTAGTTATAGTTATTATTATAGTTATAGTTTTAGTTTTGGTATAATTTTTGTTTCAGTTATAGTTACAGTTTTAGTTTTAGTTTTAGTTTCAGTTTCAGTTTCAGTTTCAGTTCCAGTTTTAGTTTTAGTTTCAGTTTAAGTTTTAGTTTTAGTTTCAGTTTCAGTTTCAGTTTAGTTTTAGTTTTAGTTTAAGCTTTAGTTATAGTTATAGTTATAGTTTTAGTTTTAGTTTTAGTTTTAGTTATGGTTATAGGTATAGTTATTTTTATTGTTATAGTTATAGTTTTATTTTAGTTTCAGTTTCAGTTTCAGTTTTAGTTTTAGTTCCAGTTTCAGTTTCAGTTTTAGTTTTAGTTTCAGTTTCAGTTTCAGTTTCTGGTTCAGTTTCTTTTTTAGTTTCAATTTTAGTTATAGTTATAGTTATAGTTTTAGTTTTAGTTTTATTGCTATTATAGTTATAGTTAGTTTTAGTTTTAGGTTTAGTTTCAGTTTTAGTTTTCGTTAGAGTTATAGTTTTTGTTTTAGTTTTAGTTTTAGTTATATTTATAGTTTTAGTTTTAATTTTAGTTTCACTTTCAGTTTCAGTTTCAGTTCAATTTTCAGTTTTAGTTTTAGTTTCAGTTTCAGTTTTAGTTATATTTATAGTTATAGTTATAGTTATAGTTATAGGTATAGTTATAGTTATAGTTATAGTTTTAGTTTTAGTTTTAATTTTAGTTTCACTTTCAGTTTCAGTTTCAGTTCAATTTTCAGTTTTAGTTTTAGTTTCAGTTTCAGTTTTAGTTATATTTATAGTTATAGTTATAGTTATAGTTATAGGTATAGTTATAGTTATAGTTTTAGTTTTAGTTTAATTTTAGTTTAATTATAAATATAGTTATAGTTATAATTTTAGTTTTAGTGTTAGTTCCTGTTTCAGTTTCAGTTTCAGTTTCAGGTTCAGGTTTAGTCTTAGTTTCAGTTTCAGTTATAGTTATAGTTATAGTTTTAGTTTTAGTTTTTGTTTCAGTTTCAGTTTCAGTTCCAGTTTTAGTTTTAGTTTCGGTTTAGGCTTTAGTTTTAGTTTTAGTTTTAGTTTTAGTTTCAGTTTCAGTTTCAGTTTAGTTTTAGTTTTAGTTTTAATTTTAGTTATAGTTATAGTTATAGTTAAAGTTTTAGTTTTAGTTTTATTTCTAGTTATAGTTATAGTTATAGTTTTGGTTTTAATTTTAGCTTTAGTTCCAGTTTTAGTTTTAGTTATAGTTATAGTTTTAGTTTTAGTTATATTTATAGTTTTAGTTTTAATTTTAGTTTCACTTTCAGTATCAGTTTCAGTTTAATTTTCAGTTTAAGTTTTAGTTTCAGTTTTAGTTATAGTTGTAGTTATAGTTATAGTTATAGTTTCAGTTTCAGTTTCAGTTTAATTTTAGTTTTAGTTATAGTTATAGTTATAGTTATAGTTATAGTTTTGGTTATTGTTATATTTATAGTTTTAGTTTTAATTTTAGTTTCACTTTCAGTTTCAGTTCCAGTTTAATTTTCAGTTTTAATTTTAGTTTCAGTTTTAGTTATATTTATAGTTTTAGTTATAGTTATAGTTATAGTTATAGTCATAGTTTCAGTTTCAGTTTTAGTTTTAGTTTTAGTTTCAGTTTCAGTTTCAGTTTCAGATTTAGTTGCAGTTTAAGTTTTAATTTTAGTTATAGTTATAGTTATAGTTATATATATAGTTTTAGTTTTAGTTTTATTTCTAGTTATAGTTATAGTTATAGTTATAGTTTTAGTTTTAGTTTCAGCTTCAGTTTCAGTTTTAGTAATAGTTATAGTTTTAGTTTTAGTTTTAGTTATATTTCTAGTTTTAGTTTTAATTTTAGTTTCACTTTCAGTTTCAGTTTAATTTTCAGTTTTAGTTTTAGTTTCAGTTTCAGTTGTATTTATAGTTATAGTTATAGTTATAGTTATAGTTTTAGTTTTAGTTTAATTTTAGTTTTAGTTATAATTATAGTTATAGTTATAGTTTTAGTTTTAGTTTCAGTTTCAGTTTCAGTTCCAGGTTCATGTTTAGTCTTAGTTTCAGTTTCAGTTATAGTTATTGTTATAGTTTTAGTTTTAGTTTCAGCTTCAGTTTCAGTTCCAGTTTTAGTTTTAGTTTCATTATAAGTTTTAGTTTTAGTTAAATTTTAGTTTTAGTATCAGTTCCAATTTCAGTTTAGTTTTAGTTTTAGTTTTAGTTTTAGTTATAGTTATAGTTATAGTTATAGTTTTAGTTCTAGTTTTAGTTTAAGTTTCCGTTTCAGTTTCAGTTTTAGTTAAAGTTTCAGTTTCAGTTTTAGTTTTAGTTTTAGTTATAGTTTTAGTTATAGTTTTAGTTTTAGTTTCAATTTCAGCTTTAATTTAGTTTCAGTTTCAGTTTCAGTTTTAGTTTTAGTTTCAGTTTCAGTTTCAGGTTCAGTTTCAGTTTTAGTTTTAATTTTAGTTATAGTTATAGTTATAGTTAAAGTTTTAGTTTTAGTTTTATTTCAAGTTATAGTTATAGTTATAGTATTAGTTTTAGTTTTAGCTTTTGTTTCAGTGTTAGTTTTAGTTATAGTTATAGTTTCAGTTTTAGTTTTAGTTTTAGTTATATTTATAGTTTTAGTTTTAATTTTAGTTTCACTTCCAGTTTCAGTTTCAGTTTAATTTTCAGTTTTAGTTTTAGTTTCAGTTTTAGTTATAGTTATAGTTATAGTTATAGTTTTAGTTTCAGTTTCAGTTTCAGTTTCAGGTTCAGGTTTAGTCTTAATTTCAGTTTCAGTTTCAGTTCCAGTTACAGTTTTAGTTTCAGTTTTAGTTCCAGTTTTAGTTTTAGTTTTAATTTTAGTTTTAGTTTTAGTTATAGTTATAGATTTAGTTATAATTTTAGTTTTAGTTTTAGTTTTTGTTATATTTTTAGTTTTAGTTTTAATTTTTAGTTTCAAATTCGGCTTCATTTTCAGTTTTTGTTTTAGTTTTAGTGTTTAGTTATAGTTATAGTTTTAGTTATAGTTAAAGTTATAGTTTTAGTTATAGTTATAGTTTTAGTTTAAGTTTTATTTTCAGTTATATCTATAGTTTTAGTTTCAATTTTAGTTTCACTCCCAGTTCCTGTTTCAGTTCCAGTTTTAGTTCTAGTTATAGTTTTAGTTATAGTTATTGTTTTAGTTTCAGTTATGGTTATATATATAGTTTTAGTTTTAATTTTAGTTCCACTTTCAGTTTCAGTTTCAGTTTAATTTTCAGTTTTAGTTTCAGTTTCAGTTTTAGTTATATATATAGTTTTAGTTATAGTTTTGGTTATAGTCATAATTATAGTTATAGTTTTTGTGTTTATTTCAGTTTTAGTAATAGTTATAGTTTTAGTTATAGTTTTAGTTTTTATTTTAGTTTTAGTAATAGTTATAGTTATAGTCATAGTTATAGTTATAGTTATAGTTATAGTTTTAGTTTCAGTTTCAGTTTTAATTATAGTTTTAGTTTTAGTTTTAGTTATAGTTATAGTTATAGTTTTAGTTTTAGTTTTAGTTTTAGTTTTAATTATAGTTATAGTTATAGTTTTAGTTTTAGTTTCAGTTTCAATTTCTGTTTTAATTTAGTTTCAGTTTCAGTTTTAGTTTTAGTGTAGTTTTAGTTTTAGTTATAGTTTTAGTTATAATTTTTGTTTTATTTACAGTTTTAGTTATAGTTAAAGTTATAATTATAGTTATAGTTATAGGTATAGTTTTAGTTATAGTTATAGTTATAGTCTTAGTTTTAGTTTTAGTTTCAGTCTTAGTTTTAGTTTTAGTTTTAGTTTCAGTTTCAGTTTTAGTTTTTGTTTTAGTTCTAATATAAGTTATAGTTTCACTTTTAGTTTTAGTATTAGTTTTAGTTATACTTATAGATATAGTTTTAGTTTTAGTTTCAGTTTCAGTTCCAGTTTAAGTTTTAGTTTCAGTTTTAGTTTTAGTTTTATGTTTCAGTTTCAGTTCCAGTTTTAGTATTAGCTTTATTTTTAGTTTTAGTATAGTTTTAGTTTTAGTTTTAGTTTTAGTTTTAGTTTCAGTTTCAGTTTCAGTTTCAGTTTTAGTTTCAGTTTCAGTTTCAGTTTCAGTTTTAGTTTTAGCTTTAGTTTCAGTTTTAGTTTTAGTTTTAGTTTCAGTTTCAGTTTTAGTTTTTGTTTTAGTTTTAATTTAAGTTATAGTTCCACTTTTAGTTTTAGTATTAGTTTTAGTTATACTTATAGATATAGTTTTAGTTTTAGTTTCAGTTTCAGTTCCAGTTTAAGTTTTAGTTTCAGTTTTAGTTTCAGTTTTAGTTTTATGTTTCAGTTTCAGTTCCAGTTTTAGTATTAGCTTTATTTTTAGTTTTAGTATAGTTTTAGTTTTAGTTTTAGTTTTAGTTTTATGTTTCAGTTTCAGTTCCAGTTTTAGTATTAGCCTTATTTTTAGTTTTAGTATAGTTTTAGTTTTAGTTTTAGTTTCAGTTTCAATTTTAGTTTTAGTTTCAGTTTTAGTTTCAGTTTCAGTCTTAGTTTTAGTTTTAGTTTTAGTTATAGTTATAATTATTGTTTTAGTTTTGGTTTTAATTTTAGTTTTAGTTATAGTTCTAATTTCAGTTTTAGTTTTAGTTTCAGTTTCAGTTTTAGTTCCATTTTTAGGTTTAGTTGTAGTTTTAGTTTTAATTTTAGTTTTAGTTATAGGTATAGTTATAGTTATAGTTATAGTTTTAGTTTTTGTAATAGTTATAGTTATTTTTATAGTTATAGTTTTATTTTTAGTTTTATTTTTAGTTTCAGTTTCAGATTTAGTTTCAGTTTTAGTTTCAGTTTTAGTTTCAGTTTAGGTTTCAGTGTCAGTTTCAGTTTTAGTTTTAGTTTCAGTTTCAGTTTTAATTTTAGTTTTAGTTTTAGTTGTAGTTTTAGTTATAGTTATAGTTTTAGTTATAGTATTAGTTTTAGTTTTAATTTTAGTTTCAGTTTAAGTTTCAGTTTCAGTTTCAGTTTTAGTTTTAGTTTTATATATATATATATATATATATATATATATATATATATATATATATATATATATATATATATATATATATATATATATATATATATATAGTTATAGTTTTAGTTTTAGTTTTAGTGTCAGTTTTAGTTATAGTTATAGTTATAAATATAGTTATAGTTTTAGTTTTAGTTTTAGCTTTAGTTTTAGTTTCAGTTTCAGTTTCAGTTTCTGTTTTAGTTTCAGTTTTAGTTTTAGTTATAGTTGTAGTTTTAGTTTTAGTTTCAGTTTAAGTTATAGTTATAGTTATAGATGTAAGTATAGTTTTAGTTTTAGTTATAGTGTTAGTTATAGTTATAGTTATAGTCATAGTTTTAGTTTTAGCTTAATTTTAGTTTTAGTTATAGTTATTGTTATAGTTTTAGTTTTAGTTTTAGTTTCAGTTTCAGTTTCAGTTTTAGCTCCAGTTTTAGAATTAGTTTCAGTTCAGGTTTTAGTTTAAGTTTTAGTTTCAGTTTCAGTTTCAGTTTAGTTTTAGTTTTAGTTTTAGTTTTAGTTATAGTTATAGTTATAGTTATAGTTATAGTTTTAGTTTTAGATTTAGTTTCAGTTTTAGTATCAGTTTAGTTTTAGTTTTAGTTTTAGATATATTTATAGTTTTACTTTTAATTTTAGTCTCAGTTTCGGTTTCAGTTTCAGTTTCATTTTCTTTTTTAGTTTTAATTTTAGTGTTTAGTTATAGTTATTGTTTTAGTTATAGTTATAGTTATAGTTATAGTTCTAGTTTTAGTTTCAGTTTCATTATCAGTTTAGTTTTAGTTTTAGTTTTAGTTATATTTGTTGTTTTACTTTTAATTTTAGTCTCAATATCAGTTTCAGTTTCAGTTTCATTTTCTGTTTTAGTTTTAATTTTAGTGTTTAGTTATAGTTATAGTTTTTGTTATAGTTATAGTTATAGTTTTAGTTTTAGTTTTAGTTTTAGGTTTAGATTCAGTTTCTGTTTTAGTTTTAGTTTTAGTTTAGGTTTTAGTTTTAGTTTTAGTTTTAGTTTTAGTTTTAGTTAAGTTATAGGTATAGTTTTAGTTTCAGTTTCAGTTTTAGTTTTATTTTCAGTTTCAGTTTAAGTTTCAGTTTTAGTTTTAGTTATATATATATATATATATATATATATATATATATATATATATATATATATATATATATATATATATATATATATATATATATATATATATATATATATATATATATATATATATATATATATATATACCCTGGATAGGTACGGTGGGTTGTACGCGACCCCGAGCATAAAAAAAAGAGGTTTTTCTCATGTGACTCACCCCCGTGACTAAATTTGTGGGTGATCGACCTGCAGGAGGTGTCTCCCCTACACGCTCTAGTAGTGTCCAGATGTGCATTGCTGTAGCTGTACTCCTTCCCCGATTTCTGAGACGCGTCGGGGTCGAGCGCGACCGAGTTTACCCTTCTAAGGTAATTTGCATAATTATCAAAGTTATTACGTATTATGAAATTGTCGTAGAATGGTGCAACTTGTATAGGTTATCAGTTGTGGAAAGTCTTGGTGGATTGTTTGGCTACCATGTGCATGATTTATTTTAGTTAACCCTGGATAGGTACGGTCCTCGGACACCCCTTTAAGGGTATACTCGGACGCGAACGACCCCGACGCCAAAAAAAATTCTTGAAAAATCAGTTTTTGCAGTAACCTCCTTTTTTCTTTTGCCAAAAAAAACTTCAATGAATGCTTAAAACAACTGTATAGATAAATACTACTCATCTGCAGAAAAACTATTTATTATAAATATTTTAAAAAATTAAGTAGAAAAAAAAAAGACCTGACATAAAAATTCATAAAAAAAAAGTTTATACATATATACACAAATCCTTTTAGGAATTGATTCTTGAATGTTTAGGACACATCTTGATGTATTTTGGATGAAGTCAGACCCATGGAGGTGAAGATCTGAAATGAGAAAAAAAGGGTAACTTTTTTTGGCCAAAAAAATTTGTCCAAATTTCATGAATTTTTTTGGGTACCCAAATGAAATAGGAAGTGGCTAATTTTTTTAGGGAATAAACATATGTTATCCTAAAATAGAAATATGTAAAAAAATCTTCATTATTTTGTAAATTACATTTATATCAGGGGCCATATCTAAAGGTAATTTTTTGAGTACTTAGAAATTCCGTAAAAAAATACATATATTTAATATATAATATGATATTTATGCAGGTAAAAATATACCAAAATATCACAAATTCTATAGGGAACAAGAATATATATAGATAGGGCAGCTTACGCTTCGGATATGTCCACAAAATGGCCGCCAACCACACTGACTCAGACTCCCTAATCTGCCACTTGAAATGTAGGAAGGGTATGTCAATTTCAAGGTGTTATTTACTAATCTAATTATTATTGGATATGCATAAAAATTGTATGGTGGGTTGCTGGATAATTGTCGATTATTTTACGAATATAAAATTAAAATTCTGACCCAAAAAAATTTTTTTGAAGGGAAATAAAATCGAAAAAAAAAATGTAAAACAATATTTTAGCTAAAAAAATTTGATGATATTCAATCAAAAAAAAAGTAAACAAAATTTTCCGACAAATAAACATCTAGAGGAATCATTACTCTGTGATAGTTCCTTAGTACGTAGTAATTTTGAAAGAATTGGGAAAAAACGAAAAAATGGCAATCACAGGAAAATCGAACACATACTTATATATACGCCATATCTGGCTAAAAAAAAAATAGGCATGGGTAGCCAGATCATCTAAAAACACTTTCCAACACTATAAAAATATAAGTTTTGCGACACTACTTGCCAATTCCTTACGGTAACATGACTAAGCAAAAAAATGCAAAACAAATAATAAGGGGCACTCGCGGAAAAATGCCCAACATTCTAATATACGGCATCTCAGATAAAAAAAAAGACATGCACGTGTTAGCCCAACCATCAAGGCACACTTTCTAACACATAAACATGAAAAAAAAATCAATAATATACGGCAATTCCTTACTACGTAGTAAATTTTTACAAATATTGAAAAATAACAGAAATTGGCAACCGCAGTTAAATACCCAATATACCAATAACTACGTCGTATCTGACAAAAACAAAATCACGCATGGGTAGCCAGATCATCTAGACACACTTTCCAACACTAAAAAAGCAAAAGTTTTACGACACTATTTCGCAATATCTTACGGAAAAATGACTTGGCAAAAAAATGAAAAAAAAGGAAAAAGGGACACTCGCGGTAAAATGCCCGACATTCTAATATACGACATCTCAGATAAAAAAAAAGACATGCACGTGTTAGCCCAACCATCAAGGCACACTTTCTAACACATAAACATGAAAAAAAAATGAATAATATACGGCAATTCCTTACTACGTAGTAATTTTTACAAATATTGAAAAAAAAACAGAAATTGGTAACCGCAGTTAAATACCCAATATACCAATAACTACGTCGTATCTGACAAAAACAAAGTCATGCATGGGTAGCCAGATCATCTAGACACACTTTCCAACACTAAACAAGCAAAAGTTTTACGACACTATTTGGCAATATCTTACGGAAAAATGACTTGGCAAAAAAATGAAAAAAAATGAAAAAGGGGCACTCGCGGTAAAATGGTCCTCGTGGTGATGAACGACATTTTAACTAAAAAAAAAAACATGCACATGGTAGCCAAACAATCCACCAAGACTTTCCACAACTGATAACCTATACAAGTTGCACCATTCTACGACAATTTCATAATACGTAATAACTTTGATAATTATGCAAACTACCCTAGAAGGGTAAACTCGGACGCGAACGACCCCGACGCGTCTCAGAAATCGGGGAAGGAGTACAGCTACAGCAATGCACATCTGGACACTACTAGAGCGTGTAGGGGAGACACCTCCTGCAGGTCGATCACCCACAAATTCAGTCACGGGGGTGAGTCACGTGAGAAAAACCTGTTTTTTTTTGACGCTCGGGGTCGCAAACGACCCACCGTACCTATCCAGGGTTAAAATGTCGTTCATCACCACGAGGACCATTTTACCGCGAGTGCCCCTTTTTCATTTTTTTTCATTTTTTTGCCAAGTCATTTTTCCGTAAGATATTGCCAAATAGTGTCGTAAAACTTTTGCTTGTTTAGTGTTGGAAAGTGTGTCTAGATGATCTGGCTACCCATGCGTGACTTTGTTTTTGTCAGATACGACGTAGTTATTGGTATATTGGGTATTTAACTGCGGTTGCCAATTTCTGTTTTTTTTTCAATATTTGTAAAAATTTTTACGTAGTAAGGAATTGCCATATATTATTCATTTTTTTTTATGTTTATGTGTTAAAAAGTGTGCCTTGATGGTTGGGCTAACACGTGCATGTCTTTTTTTTTATCTGAGATGCCGTATATTAGAATGTTGGGCATTTTACCGCGAGTGCCCCTTTTTCATTTTTTTTCATTTTTTGGCCAAGTCATTTTTCCGTAAGATATTGCCAAATAGTGTCGTAAAACTTTTGCTTTTTTAGTGTTGGAAAGTGTGTCTAGATGATCTGGCTACCCATGCGTGACTTTGTTTTTGTCAGATACGACGTAGTTATTGGTATATTGGGTATTTAACTGCGGTTACCAATTTCTGTTTTTTTTTCAATATTTGTAAATATTTACTACGTAGTAAGGAATTGCCGTATATTATTGATTTTTTTTCATGTTTATGTGTTAGAAAGTGTGCCTTGATGGTTGGGCTAATGCGTGCATGTCTTTTTTTTATCTGAGATGCCGTATATTAGAATGTTGGGCATTTTTCCGCGAGTGCCCCTTTTTATTTGTTTTTCATTTTTTTGCTCAGTCATGTTACCGTAAGGAATTGGCAAGTAGTGTCGCAAAACTTATATTTTTATAGTGTTGGAAAGTGTTTCTAGATGATCTGGCTACCCATGCCTATTTTTTTTTAGCCAGATATGGCGTATATATAAGTATGTGTTCCATTTTCCTGTGATTGCCATTTTTTCGTTTTTTTCCCTTTTCTTTCAAAATTACTACATACTAAGGAACTATCACAGAGTAATGATTCATTTATATGTTTATTTGTCGGAAAATGTGCCTTGATGGTTTGCCTAGCACGTGGCTGAAATTTTTTTTTTCTGAAATGCCGTATATTAGAATGGCCATTTTTCCGCGAGTGCCCCTTTTTATTTGTTTTGCATTTTTTTGCTTAGTCATGTTACCGTAAGGAATTGGCAAGTAGTGTCGCAAAACTTATAATTTTATAGTGTTGGAAAGTGTTTCTAGATGATCTGGCTACCCATGCCTATCTTTTTTTTTAGCCAGATATGGCGTATATATAGGTATGTGTTCGATTTTCCTGTGATTGCCATTTTTTCGTTTTTTCCCATTTCTTTCAAAATTACTACGTACTAAGGAACTATCACAGAGTAATGATTCATTTAGATGTTTATTTGTCGGAAAATGTGCCTTGATGGTTTGCCTAGCACGTGGCTGAATTTTTTTTTTCTGAAATTCCGTATATTAGAATGTTAGCCATTTTTCCGCGAGTGCCCCTTTTTATTTGTTTTGCATTTTTTTGCTTAGTCATGTTACCGTAAGGAATTGGCAAGTAGTGTCGCAAAACCTATATCTTTATAGTGTTGGAAAGTGTTTCTAGATGATCTGGCTACCCATGCCTATCTTTTTTTTAGCCAGATATGGCGTATATATAGGTATGTGTTCGATTTTCCGGTGATTGCCATTTTTTCTTTTTTTCCCATTTCTTTCAAAATTACTACGTACTAAGGAAGTATCACAGAGTAATGATTCCTCTATATGTTTATTTGTCGGAAAATTTTGTTTACTTCTTTTTTGATTGAATATCATCAAATTTTTTTAGCTAAAATATTATATTTTGTTTTTTTTTCGATTTTATTTCCCTTTAAAAAAATTTTTGGGTCAGAATTTTAATTTTATAGTCGTAAAATAATCGACAATTATCCAGCAACCCACCATACTATTTTTATGCATATCCAATAATAATTAGATTAGTAAATAACACCTTGAAATTGACATACCCTTCCTACATTTCAAGTGGCAGATTAGGGAGTCTGAGTCAGTGTGGTTGGCGGCCATTTTGTGGACATATCCGAAGCGTAAGTTGCTCTATCTATATATATTCTTGTTCCCTATAGAATTTGTGATATTTTGGTATATTTTTACCTGCATAAATATCATATTATATATTAAATATATGTATTTTTTTACGAAATTTCTAAGTACTCAAAAAATTACCTTTAGATATGGCCCCTGATATAAATGTAATTTACAAAATAATGAAGATTTTTTTACATATTTCTATTTTAGGATAACATATGTTTATTCCCTAAAAAAATTAGCCACTTCCTATTTCATTTGGATACCCAAAAAAATTAATGAAATTTGGACAAATTTTTTTGGCCAAAAAAAGTTACCCTTTTTATCTCATTTCATATCTTCACCTCCATGAGTCTGACTTCATCCAAAATACATCAAGATGTGTCCTAAACATTCAAGAATCAATTCCTAAAAGGATTTGTGTATATATGTATAAACTTTTTTTTTATGAATTTTTATGTCAGGTCTTTTTTTTCTACTTAATTTTTTAAAATATTTATATTAAATAGTTTTTCTGCAGATGAATAGTATTTATCTTCACAGTTGTTTTAACCCTGGATAGGTACGGTCCTCGGACACCCCTTTAAGGGTATACTCGGACGCGAACGACCCCGACGCCAAAAAAAATTCTTGAAAAATCAGTTTTTGCAGTAACCTCCTTTTTTCTTTTGCCAAAAAAAACTTCAATGAATGCTTAAAACAACTGTAAAGATAAATACTACTCATCTGCAGAAAAACTATTTATTATAAATATTTTAAAAAATTAAGTAGAAAAAAAAAGACCTGACATAAAAATTCATAAAAAAAAGTTTATACATATATACACAAATCCTTTTAGGAATTGATTCTTGAATGTTTAGGACACATCTTGATGTATTTTGGATGAAGTCAGACCCATGGAGGTGAAGATCTGAAATGAGAAAAAAAGGGTAACTTTTTTTGGCCAAAAAATTTTTCCAAATTTCATGAATTTTTTTGGGTACCCAAATGAAATAGGAAGTGGCTAATTTTTTTAGGGAATAAACATATGTTATCCTAAAATAGAAATATGTAAAAAAAGCTTCATTATTTTGTAAATTACATTTATATCAGGGGCCATATCTAAAGGTAATTTTTTGAGTACTTGGAAATTTCGTAAAAAAATACATATACTTAATATATAATATGATATTTATGCAGGTAAAAATATACCAAAATATCACAAATTCTATAGGGAACAAGAATATATATAGATAGGGCAGCTTACGCTTCGGATATGTCCACAAAATGGCCGCCAACCACACTGACTCAGACTCCCTAATCTGCCACTTGAAATGTAGGAAGGGTATGTCAATTTCAAGGTGTTATTTACTAATCTAATTATTATTGGATATGCATAAAAATTGTATGGTGGGTTGCTGGATAATTGTCGATTATTTTACGACTATGAAATTAAAATTCTGACCCAAAAAAGTTTTTTTGAAGGGAAATAAAATCGAAAAAAAAATGTAAAATAATATTTTAGCTAAAAAAATTTGATGATATTCAATCAAAAAAAAAGTAAACAAAATTTTCCGACAAATAAACATCTAGAGGAATCATTACTCTGTGATAGTTCCTTAGTACGTAGTAATTTTGAAAGAATTGGGAAAAAACGAAAAAATGGCAATCACCGGAAAATCGAACACATACCTATATATACGCCATATCTGGCTAAAAAAAAGATAGGCATGGGTACCCAGATCATCTAGAAACACTTTCCAACACTATAAAAATATAAGTTTTGCGACACTACTTGCCAATTCCTTACGGTAACATGACTAAGCAAAAAAATGCAAAACAAATAAAAAGGGGCACTCGTGGAAAAATGGCCATTCTAATATACGGCATTTCAGAAAAAAAAAATTTCAGCCACGTGCTAGGCAAACCATCAAGGCATATTTTCCGACAAATAAACATATAAATGAAATATTACTCTGTGATAGTTCCTTAGTACGTAGTAATTTTGAAAGAAATGGGAAAAAACGAAAAAATGGCAATCACAGGAAAATCGAACACATACTTATATATACGCCATATCTGGCTAAAAAAAAATAGGCATGGGTAGCCAGATCATCTAGAAACACTTTCCAACACTATAAAAATATAAGTTTTGCGACACTACTTGCCAATTCCTTACGGTAACATGACTAAGCAAAAAAATGCAAAACAAATAAAAAGGGGCACTCGCGGAAAAATGCCCAACATTCTAATATACGGCATCTCAGATAAAAAAAAAAGACATGCACGTGTTAGCCCAACCATCAAGGCACACTTTCTAACACATAAACATGAAAAAAATCAATAATATACGGCAATTCCTTACTACGTAGTAAATTTTTACAAATATTGAAAAAAAAACAGAAATTGGCAACCGCAGTTAAATACCCAATATACCAATAACTACGTCGTATCTGACAAAAACAAAATCACGCATGGGTAGCCAGATCATCTAGACACACTTTCCAACATTAAAAAAGCAAAAGTTTTACGACACTATTTCGCAATATCTTACGGAAAAATGACTTGGCAAAAAAATTAAAAAAAATTAAAAAGGGACACTCGCGGTAAAATGCCCGACATTCTAATATACGACATCTCAGATAAAAAAAAAGACATGCACGGGTTAGCCCAACCATCAAGGCACACTTTCTAACACATAAACATGAAAAAAAAATGAATAATATACGGCAATTCCTTACTACGTAGTAATTTTTACAAATATTGAAAAAAAACAGAAATTGGTAACCGCAGTTAAATACCCAATATACCAATAACT
Source organism: Palaemon carinicauda (assembly GCF_036898095.1). Classification (NCBI taxonomy): domain Eukaryota; kingdom Metazoa; phylum Arthropoda; class Malacostraca; order Decapoda; family Palaemonidae; genus Palaemon; species Palaemon carinicauda. Next base: position 5,724,391 of record NC_090767.1, read on the forward strand.
ACGTCGTATCTGACAAAAACAAAGTCATGCATGGGTAGCCAGATCATCTAGACACACTTTCCAACACTAAACAAGCAAAAGTTTTACGACACTATTTGGCAATATCTCACGGAAAAATGACTTGGCAAAAAAATGAAAAAAAATTAAAAAGGGGCACTCGCGGTAAAATGGTCCTCGTGGTGATGAACGACATTTTAACTAAAAAAAAAAACATGCACATGGTAGCCAAACAATCCACCAAGACTTTCCACAACTGATAACCTATACAAGTTGCACCATTCTACGACAATTTCATAATACGTAATAACTTTGATAATTATGCAAACTACCTCAGAAGGGTAAACTCGGACGCGAATGACCCCGACGCGTCTCAGAAATCGGGGAAAGAGTACAGCTACAGCAATGCACATCTGGACACTACTAGAGCGTGTAGGGGAGACACCTCCTGCAGGTCGATCACCCACAAATTCAGTCACAGGGGTGAGTCACGTGAGAAAAACCTGTTTTTTTTTGACGCTCGGGGTCGCAAACGACCCACCGTACCTATCCAGGGTTAAGCATTCATTGAAGTTTTTTTTGGCAAAAAAAAGAGGTTACTGCAAAAACTGATTTTTCAAGAATTTTTTTTGGCGTCGGGGTCGTTCGCGTCCGAGTATACCCTTAGAGGGGTGTCCGAGGAGCGTACCTATCCAGGGATATATATATATATATATATATATATATATATATATATATATATATATATATATATATATATATATATATATATATATATATATATATATATATATTTATATATATATATATATATATATATATATATATATATATATATATATATATATATATATATATATATATATATATATATATATATATATATATATATATATATATTTATATATATATATATATGTATATATATATATATATATATATATATATATATATATATATATATATATATATATATATATATATATATATATATATAATTATAGTTATAGTTATAGTTTTAGTTTTAGTTTTAGTTTCAGCTTTAGTAGTAGTTTCAGTTTCAGTTTCAGTTTCTGTTTTAGTTTTAGTTTTAGTTTTAGTTTCAGTTTCAGTTTCAGTTTCTGTTTTAGTTTTAGTTTTAGTTGTAGTTATAGTTATAGTTTTAGTTTCAGTTTCAGTTTCAGTTTCAGTTTTAATTTAGTTTAAGTTTCAGTTTTAGTTTTAGTTTTAGTTTTAGTTATAATTTATGTTTTATTCATAGTTTTAATTATAGTTAAAGTTATAATTATAGTTATAGTTATAGGTATAGTTTTAGTTATAGGCTTGGCTATAGTTATAGTTTTATTTTAAGTTTCAGTTTTGGTAAAGGTTTTAGTTTTAATTTTAGCTTTAGTTATATGGTTATAGTTTTACTTTTAGTTATAGTTTTAGTTTTAGTTTTAGTTTGAGTTTTAGTTTTAGTTTCACTTTCAGGTTCAGTTTTAGTTTTAGTTATAGTTATAGTTATAGTTATAGTTATTTTTATAGTTATAGTTATATGTTATTTTCATAGTTATAGTTATAGTTATATATATAGTTATAGTTTTAGTTTTAGTTTTAGTTTCAGTTTCAGTTTTAGTTTTAGTTATAGTTATAGTTTTAGTTTTAGTTTTAGTTATAGTTGTAGTTTTAGTTATAGTTGTAGTTGTATCATAGATATAGTTATAGTTTTAGTTTTAGTTTTAGTTATAGTTATAGGTATAGTTTTGGTTAAAATTTTTGTTTTATTTTTAGTTTTAGTTATAGTTATAGTTTTAGTTATAGTTATAGTTATAGTTTTAGATTTAGTTATAGTTTTAGTTTTAGTTTTAGTTTTAGTTTCAGTTTTGGTTTTATTTTCAGTTTCAGTTTTAGTTTTTGGTTTAGTTTTAGGTCTAGTTTTAGTTTTAGTTTTAGTTATAGTTATACTTATAGTTATAGTTTTAGTTTCAGTTTCCGTTTCAGTTTTAGTTTTAATTTTAGATTCAGTTTCAGTTTTAGTTTTTGTTTTAGTTTTAGTTTAAGTTATTTTTTTAGTTTTAGTTTTAGTTTTAGTTATATTTATAGTTATAGTTTTAGTTTTAGTTTCAGTTTCAGTTCCAGTTTAAGTTTTAGTTTTAGTTTTAGTTTTAGTTTTAGGTTTCAGTTTTAGTTCCAGTTTTAGGTTTAGCTTTATTTTTACTTTTAGTTATAGTTTTAGTTTTAGTTTTAGTTTTAGTTATAGTTATAGTTATAGTTATGTTTTTAGTTTTATTTTTAGTTTCAGTTTCAGTTCCTGTTTCAGTTTCAGTTTTAGTTTCAGTTTTAGTTTTAGTTTTAGTTATAGTTTTGGTTATAGTTATAGTTATAGTTTTAGTTATAGTTTTAATTTTAGTTTCAGTTTTAGTTTCAGTTTTAATTTTAGTTTCAGTTTCAGTTTTAGTTTTAGTTGTAGTTATAGTAATTGTTTTATTTTTGGTTTTAATTTCAGTTTTAGTTATAGTTCTATTTTTAGTTTTAGTTTTAGTTTTAGCTTTAGCTTTAGTTTTTGTTTCAGTTTCAGTTTCAGTTTCTGTTTTAGTTGCAGTTTTAGTTTTAGTTTCAGTTTTAGTTATAGTTATAGTTATAGATGTATGTATAGTTTTAGTTTTAGTTTTAGTTATAGTGTTAGTTATAGTTATAGTTATAGTTATAGTTATAGTTTAATTTTAGTTTTAGTTATAGTTATAGTCATAGTTATAGTTTTAGTTTTAGTTTTAGTTTCAGTTTCAGGTTCAGTTCCAGTTTTAGTTTTAGTTTCAGTTCAAGTTTTAGTTTCAGTTTTAGTTTCAGTTTTAGGTTTAGCTATAGTTTTAATTTCAATTCTAGTTTTAGTTATAGTTATAGTTATAGTTATAGTTTTAGTTTTTGTTATAGTTATAGTTATTGTTATAGTTATAGTTTTAGTTTTAGTTTTAGTTTTAGTTTTAGTTTTAGTTTTAGTTTCAGTTTCAGTTTCAGATTTAATTTTAGTTTCAGATTTAATTTTAGTTTCAGTTTTAGTTATAGTTATAGTTATAATTAAAATTTTAGTTTCAGTTTTAGTTTTAGTTATAGTTATAGTTTTAATTTTAGTTATAGTTATAGTTATATTTATAGTTATAGTTATAGTTATAGTTTTAGTTTAAGTTTTAGTTTCAGTTTTAATTTTATTTATATTTATAGTTTTAGTTTTAATTTTAGTTTCACTTTCAGTTTCAGTTTCAGTTTAATTTTCAGTTTTAGTTTTAGTTTGAGTTAGTTATAGTTATAGTTTTAGTCATAGTTATAGTTATAGTTATAGTTATAGTTATAGTTTCTGTTTTTATTTTAGTTTTAGTGGTAGTTATAGTATCAGTTTAAGATATAGTTTTAGTTTTAGTTTTAGTTATAGTTATAGTTATAGTTTTAGTTATAATTTTAGTTTTAGTTTTAGTTTTAGTTTTATTTTTAGTCTCAGTTTCAGTTTCATTTTCAGATTTAGTTTTAGTTTTAGTGTTTAGTTATAGTTATAGTTATAGGTATAGTTCTAGTTTTTATCTTAGTTTTAGTTGTATTTATAGTATTAATTTTAGTTTTAGTTTTAGTTATAGTTATAGTTATAGTTTTAGTTATAATTTTAGTTTTAGTTTTTTTGTTTACTTATAGTTATAGTTTTAGTTATAGTTATAGTTATAGTAATGGTTATAGTTTTAGTTTTAGTTATAGTTAAAGTTTTAGTTTCAGTTTCAGTATTATTTTTAGTTTCAGTTTCAGTTTTAGTTTTATATATATATATATATATATATATATATATATATATATATATATATATATATATATATATATATATATATATATATATTGTTATAGTTAGAGTTTTAGTTTCAGTTTCAGTTTTAGTTTTAGTTATAGTTAGGGTTATAAATATAGTTATAGTTTTAGTTTTAGTTTTAATTTTAGTTTAAGTTTTAGCTTTAGTTTTAGTTTCAGTTTCAGTTTCAGTTTCTGTTTTAGTTTTAGTGTTAGTTGTAGTTTTAGTAGTAGTTTCAGTTTTAGTTATAGTTAAAGTTAAGGATGTATGTATGGTTTTAGTTTTAGTTATAGTGTTAGTTATAGTTATAGTTATAGTTATAGTTATAGTTAAAGTTTTAGTTTTGGTTTAATTTTAGTTTCAGTTATAGTTATAGTCATAGTTATAGTTTTAGTTTTAGTTTTAGTTTCAGTTTCAGTTTCAGTTCAAGTTTTAGTTTTAGTTTCAGTTTAAGTTTTAGTTTTAGTTTTAGTTTCAGTTTCAGTTTCAGTTTAGTTTTAGTTTTAGTTTTAGTTATCGTTATAGTTATAGTTATAGTTTTAGTTTTAGTTTGTTTTAGTTTTAGTGTTAGTTATTGTCATAGTTATAGTTATTTTTATAGTCATAGTTATAGTTTTAATTTTAGTTTCAGTTTCAGTTTTAGTTTTAGTTTCAGTTTCAGTTTCAGGATCAGTTTCTGTTTTAGTTTTAATTTTAGTCTTAGTTAAAGTTATAGTTATGGTTTTAGTTTTAATTTTATTGCTATTATAGTTAGAGTTACTGTTTTAGTTTAAGTTTTAGCTTCAGTTTCAGTTTTAGTTTTAGTTATAGTTATAGTTTTAGTTTCAGTTTTAGTTTTAGTTATATTTATAGTTTTAGTTTTAATTTTAGTTTCACTTTCAGTTTCAGTTTCAGTTTGATTTTCAGTTTGTTTTAGTTTCAGTTTCAGTTTTAGTTATATTTATAGTTTTAGTTATAGTTATAGTTATAGTTATATTATTAGTTTTAGTTTAATTTTAGTTTAGTTATAATTATAGTTTTAGGTATAGTTTTAGTTTTAGTTTCAGTTTCAGTTTCAGTTTCAGGTTCAGGTTTAGTCTTAGTTTCAGTTTCAGTTATAGTTATAGTTATAGTTTCAGTTTTAGTTTCAGTTTCAGTTTCAGTTCCAGTTTTAGTTTTAGTTTCGGTTTAAGTTTTAATTTTAGTTTTAGATTTAGTTTTAGTTTCAGTTTCAGTTCCAGTTTTGTTTCAGTTTTAGTTTCATTAATAGTTATAGTTTTAGTTTTATTTTTAGTTTTAGTTATAGTTATAGTTATAGTTATTTTTATAGTTATAGTTATAGTTTTAATTTTAGTTTCAGTTTCAGTTTCAGTTTTAGTTTTAGTTTCAGTTTCAGTTACAGATTCAGGTTCAGTTTCAATTTTAGTTATAGTTATAGTTATAGTTAAAGTTTTAGTTTTAGTTTTATTTCTAGTTATAGTTATAGGTATAGCTTTAGTTTTAGTTTCAGCTTTAGTTTTAGTTTTAGTTTTAGTTATATTTATAGTTTTAGTTTTAATTTTAATTTCACTTTCAGTTTCAGTTTCAGTTTAATTTTCAGTTTTCGTTTTAGTTTCAGTTTTAGTTATAGTTATAGTTTTAGTTTTAGTTCGATTTTAGTTTTAGTTTTAGTTATAGTTATAGTTATAGTTTTATTTTCAGTTTCAGTTCTAGTTTCAGTTTTAGGTTCAGTTATAGTTTTAGTTTCAATTTTAGTTTTAGTTATAGTTATAGATATAGTTATAGTTATAGTTTTAGTTTTTGTTATAGTTAGTTATTGTTATAGTTATAGTTTTAGTTATAGTTTCAGCTTTAGTTTTAGTTTTAGTTTTAGTTATAGTTATAGTTAGAGTTATACTTATAGTTATAGTTATAGTTATAGTTTTAGTTTTAGTTTCAGTTTTAGTTTTATTTATATTTATAGTTTTAGTTTTAATTTTAGTTTCGCTTTCAGTTTCAGTTCCAGTATAATTTTCAGTTTTAGTTTTAGTTATAGTTAGTTATAGTTATAGTTTTAATTATAGTTATAGTTATAGTTATTGTTTCAGTTTTTATTTTAGTTTTAGTGGTAGTTATAGTACTAGTTTTAGTTATAGTTTTTGTTTTAGTTATAATTTCAGTTTTAGTTTTAGTTTTAGTTTTAATTTTAGTCTCAGTTTCAGTTTCATTTTCAGTTTTAGTTTTAGTTTTAGTGTTTAGTTATAGTTATAGTTTTAGTTATAGTTATAGTTATAGTTTCAGTTTTTATTTTAGTTTTAGTTGTATTTATAGTATTAGTTTTAGTTTTAGTTTTAGTTATAGTTATTGTTGTAGTTTTAGTTATAATTTTAGTTTTAGTTTTAGTTTTAGTTTTAGTTTTAGTCTCAGTTTCAGTTTCAGTTTCAGTTTCCTTTTCTGTTGTAGTTTTAATTTTAGTGTTTAGTTATAGTTATAGTTTTAGTTATAGTTATAGTTATAGTTTTAGTTTCAGTTTTAGTTTTATATACAGTTTCTGTTTTAGTTTCAGTTTTAGTTTTAGTTTTAGTTATAGTTATAGTTATAGTTTTAGTTTCAGTTTCAGTTTTAGTTTTAGTTTCATTTTCAGTTTCAGTTTCAGTTTTAGTTTTAGTTTGAGATATATATATATATATATATATATATATATATATATATATATATATATATATATATATATATATATATATATATTTATATATATATATATATATATATATATATATATATATATAGTATTAGTTTTAGTTTTAGTTTTAGTTTTAGTTATAGTTATGGTTATAAATATAGTTTTAGTTCTAGTTTTAGTTTTAGTTTTAGCTTTAGTTTTAGTTTCAGTTTCAGTTTCAGTTTCAGTTTCTGTTTTAGTTTTAGTTTTAGTTGTAGTTTTAGTTTTAGTTTCAGTTTTAGTTATAGTTAGAGTTATAGATGTATGTATAGTTTTAGTTATAGTTATAGTGTTAGTTATAGTTATAGTTATGGTTATAGTTATAGTTTTAGTTTTTGTTTTAGTTTCAGTTTCAGTTTCAGTTTCAGGTTCAGTTTCAGTTTTAGTTTTAATTTTAGTTATATTTATAGTTATAGTTATAGTTAAAGTTTTAGTTTTAGTTTTATTTTTAGTTATAGTTATAGTTATAGTTATAATTTTAGTTTTAGTTTTTGCTTTAGTTTCAGTTTTAGTTTTAGTTATATTTATTGTTTAATTTTAGTTTTAGTTATATTTATAGTTTTAGTTTTAATTTTAGTTTCACTTTCAGTTTCAGTTTCAGTTTAATTTTCAGTTTCAATTTTAATTTTAGTTTTAGTTTCAGATTCAGTTCCAGTTCCAGTTTCAGTTTTAGTTTTAGTTTTAGTTTTAGTTATAGTTATAGATTTAGTTATAATTTTAGTTTTAGTTTTAGTTTTAGTTATATTTATAGTTTTAGTTTTAATTTTTAGCTTCAGTTTTAGCTTCATTTTCAGTTTTAGTTTTAGTGTTTAGTTATAGTTATAGTTTTAGTTATAGTTTATGTTTTAGTTTTAGTTTCAGTTTCAGTTTTAGTTTTAGTTTTATTTTTAGTTATATATATAGTTTTAGTTTCAATTTTAGTTTCACTTTCAGTTTCACTTTCAGTTTTAGTTTTAGTTTTAGTTATAGTTATAGTTTTAGTTATAGTTATATTCATAGTTATAGTTATAGTTTTAGTTTTAGGTTTAGTTATAGTTATATTTCTAGTTTTAGTTTTAATTTTAGTTTCATTTTCAGTTTCAGTTTCAGTTTAATTTTCAGTTTTAGTTTTAATTTCAGTTTTAGTTATATTTATAGTTTTAGTTATATTGATAGTCATAGTTATAGTTATAGTTTTAGTTTTTATTTTAATTTTAGTAATAGTTATAGCTATAGTTAGAGTTTTAGTTTTTATTTTAGTTTTAGTATTAGTTATAGTTATAGTTTTAGTTATAGTTATAGTTATAGTCTTAGTTTTAGTTTCAATTTTAATTTTAGTTTTAGTTTTAGTTTTAGTTTTAGTTTTAGTTACAGTTATAGTTATAGTTTTAGTTTTAGTTTTAGTTTTAGTTACAGTTATAATTATAGTTTTAGTTTCGGTTTTAGTTTTAGTTATAGTTATAGTTATAGTTACAGTTATAGTTTTAGTTTTAGTTTCAGTTTCAGTTTTAATTTAGTTTCAGTTTCAGTTTTAGTTTTAGTTTTAGTTTTAGTTTTAGTTATAGTTTTAGTTATAATTTATGTTTGATTTATAGTATCAGATATAGTTAAAGTTATAATTATAGTTATAGTTATAGGTATAGTTTTAGTTATAGTTATAGTTTTAGTTTTAGTTTCAGCTTTAGTTTTAGTTTTAGTTTTTGTTATATTCATAGTTTTAGTTTTAATTTTAGTTTCACTTTCAGTTTCAGTTTCAGTTTAATTTTCAGTTTTAGTTTTAGTTTCAGTTTTACTTTTAGTTATAGTTTTAGTTTTAGTTCAATTTTAGTTTTAGTTATAGTTATAGTTATAGTTATAGTTATAGTTATAGTTATAGTTATAGTTATAGTTTTAGTTTCAGTTTCAGTTTTAGTTTCAGTTTTAGGTTCAGTTATAGTTTTAGTTTCAATTTTAGTTTTAGTTATAGTTATAGTTATAGTTATAGTTATAGTTATAGTTATAGTTTTAGTTTTTGTTATAGTTATAGTTATTGTTATAGTTATAGTTTTAGTTTTAGTTTTAGTTTAAGTTTCAGATTTAGTTTTAGTTTTAGTTTTAGTTATAGTTATAGTTATAGTTATACTTATAGTTATAGTTATAGTTATAGTTATAGTTTTAGTTTTAGTTTCAGTTTTAGTTTTATTTATATTTATAGTTTTAGTTTTAATTTTAGTTTCGCTTTCAGTTTCAGTTCCAGTATAATTTTCAGTTTTATTTTTAGTTATAGTTAGTTATATTTATTGTTTTAGTTATAGTTATAGCTATAGTTATAGTTATAGTTATAGTTTCAGATTTTTTTAGTTTTAGTGGTAGTTATAGTATTAGTTTTAGTTTTAGTTTTAGTTTTAGTTTTAATTTAAGTCTCAGTTTCAGTTTCTTTTCCAGTTTTAGTTTTAGTTTTAGTTTTTAGTTATAGTTATAGTTTTAGTTGTAGTTATAGTTATAGTTATAGTTTCTGTTTTTATTTTAGTTTTAGTAGTATTTATAGTATTAGTTTTAGTTTTAGTTTTAGTTTTAGTTTTAGTTATAGTTATAGTTATAGTTTTAGTTATAATTTTAGTTTTAGTTTTAGTTTTAGTTTTAGTTTTAGTTTCAGTTTCAGTTTCAGTTTCATTTTCTGTTGTAGTTTTAATTTTAGTGTTTAGTTATAGTTATAGTAATAGTTTTAGTTATAGTTATAGTTATAATTTTAGTTTTAGTTTTAGTTTTAGATACAGTTTCTGTTTCAGTTTTAGTTTTAGTTTTAGTTTTAGTTATAGTTATAGTTATAGTTTTAGTTTCATTTTCAGTTTCAGTTTCAGTTTTAGTTTTAGTTTTATATATATATATATATATATATATATATATATATATATATATATATATATATATATATATATATATATATATATATATATATAGTTATAGTATTAGTTTTAGTTTTAGTTTTAGTTATAGTTATGGTTATAAATATAGTTATAGTTTTAGTTCTAGGTTGAGTTTTAGTTTTAGCTTTAGTTTTAGTTTCAGTTTCAGTTTCAGTTTCTGTTTTAGTTTTTGTTTTAGTTGTAGTTTTAGTTTTAGTTTCAGTTTCAGTTATAGTTATAATTATAGATGTATGTATAGTTTTAGTTTTAGTTATAGTGTTCGTTATAGTTATAGTTATGGTTATAGTTATAGTTTTAGTTTTAGTTTCAGTTTCAGTTTCAGGTTCAGTTTCAGTTTTAGTTTTAATTTTAGTTATTGTTATAGTTATAGTTAATGTTTTAGTTTTAGTTTTATTTCTAGTTATAGTTATAATTATAGTTTTAGTTTTAGTTTTAGCTTTAGTTTCAGTTTTAGTTTTAGTTATAGTTGTAGTTTAATTTTAGTTTTAGTTATAGTCATAGTTTTAGTTTTAATTTTAGTTTCACTTTCAGTTTCAGTTTCAGTTTAATTTTCAGTATTAGTTTTAATTTTAGTTTTAGTTTCAGTTTCAGTTCCAGTTTCAGTTTCAGTTTTAGTTTTAGTTTTAGTTATAGATTAAGTTATAATTTTAGTTTTAGTTTTAGTTTTAGTTATAGTTATAGTTATAGTTTTAGTTTTAGTTTTAGTTTCAGTTTCAGTTGTAGTTTTAGTTTTATTTCTAGTGATATTTATAGTTTTAGTTTCACTTTTAGTTTCATTTTCAGTTTCAGTTTCAGTTTTAGTTTTAGTTTTAGTTATAGTTATATTCATAGTTATAGTTATAGTTTTAGTTTTAGTTTTAGTTATAGTTATATTTCTAGTTTTAGTTTTAATTTTAGTTTCACTTTCAGTTTCACTTTCAGTTTAATTTTCAGTTTTAGTTTTAATTTCAGTTTTAGTTGTATTTATAGTTTTAGTTATAGTTATAGTCATAATTATAGTTATAGTTTTAGTTTTTATTTTAGTTTTAGTAATAGTTATAGTTATAGTTATAGTTTTAGTTTTTATTTTAGTTTTAGTAATAGTTATATTTATAGTTGTAGTTATAGTTATAGTTATAGTTTTAGTTTTAGTTTCAATTTTAATTTTTATTTTAGTTTTAGTTTTAGTTTTAGTTTTTGTTATAGTTATAGTTATAGTTTTAGTTTCGGTTTTAGTTTTAGTTATAGTTATAGTTATAGTTATAGTTATAGTTATAGTTATAGTTATAGTATTAGTTTTAGTTTCAGTTTCAGTTTTAATTTAGTTTCAGTTTCAGTTTTAGTTTTAGTTTTAGTTTTAGTTTTAGTTATAGTTTTAGTTATAATTTATGTTTTATTTATAGTTTTAGTTATAGTTAAAGTTATAATTATAGTTATAGTTATAGGTATAGTTTTAGTTATAGTTATAGTTATAGTTATAGTTTTAGTTTTAGTTTCAGCTTTAGTTTTAGTTTTAGTTTTTGTTATATATATAGTTTTAGTTTTAATTTTAGTTTCACTTTCAGTTTCAGTTTCAGTTTAATTTTCAGTTTTAGTTTTAGTTTCAGTTTTAGTTATAGTTATAGTTTTAGTTTTATTTCAATTTTAGCTTTAGTTATAGTTATGGTTATAGTTATAGTTATAGTTTTAGTTTCAGTTTCAGTTTTAGTTTCAGTTTTAGGTTCAGTTATAGTTTTAGTTTCAATTTTAGTTTTAGTTATAGTTATAGTTACAGTTATAGTTATAGTTATAGTTTTAGTTTTTGTTATGGTTATAGTTATTGTTATAGTTATAGTTTCAGTTTTAGTTTCAGATTAAGTTTTAGTTTTAGTTTTAGTTATAGTTATAGTTATAGTTATACTTATAGTTATAGTTATAGTTTTAGTTTCAGTTTTAGTTTCAGTTTTAGTTTTATTTATATTTATAGTTTTAGTTTTAATTTTAGTTTCGCTTTCAGTTTCAGTTCCAGTATAATTTTCAGTTTTAGTTTTAGTATATAGTTAGTTATAGTTATTGTTTTAGTTATAGTTATAGTTATAGTTATAGTTATAGTTATAGTTTCAGTTTTTATTTTAGTATTAGTGATAGTTATAGTATTAGTTTTAGTTATAGTTTCAGTTTTAGTTTTAGTTTTAGTTTTAATTTTAGTCTCAGTTTCAGTTTCATTTTCAGTTTTAGTTTTAGTTTCAGTGTTTAGTTATAGTTATAGTTTTAGTTGTAGTTATAGTTATAGTTTCAGTTTTTATTTTAGTTTTAGTTTTATTTATAGTATTAGTTTTAGTTTTAGTTATAGTTATAGTTATAGTTTTAGTTATAATTTTAGTTTTAGTTTTAGTTTTAGTTTTAGATTCAGTTTCAGTTTCAGTTTCAGTTTCATTTTCTGTTGTAGTTTTAATTTTAGTGTTTAGTTATAGTTATAGTTTTATTTATAGTTATAGTTATAGTTTTAGTTTTAGTTTTAGTTTTAGATACAGTTTCTGTTTCAGTTTTAGTTTTAGTTTTAGTTTTAGTTATAGTTATAGTTATAGTTATAGTTTTAGTTTTAGTTTCAGTTTCAGTTTTAGTTTTAGTTTCATTTTCAGTTTCAGTTTCAGTTTTAGTTTTAGTTTTAGATATATATATATATATATATATATATATATATATATATATATATATATATATATATATATATATATATATATATATATATATATATATATAGTTATAGTTATAGTATTAGTTTTAGTTTTAGTTTTAGTTTTAATTATAGTTATGGTTATAAATATAGTTATAGTTTTAGTTCTAGTTTTAGTTTTAGTTTTAGCTTTAGTTTTAGTTTCAGTTTCAGTTTCTGTTTTAATTTTAGTTTTAGTTGTAGTTTTAGTTTTAGTTTCAGTTTCAGTTATAGTTATAGTTATAGAAGAATGTATAGTTCTAGTTTTAGTTATAGTGTTAGTTATAGTTATAGTTATGGTTATAGTTATAGTTTTAGTTTTAGTTTCAGTTTCAGTTTCAGTTTCAGGTTCAGTTTCAGTTTTTGTTTTAATTTTAGATATAGTTATAGTTATAGTTAAAGTTTTAGTTTTAGTTTTATTTCTAGTTATAGTTATAGTTATAGTTTTAGTTTTAGTTTTAGCTTTAGTTTCAGTTTTAGTTTTAGTTATAGTTATAGTTTAATTTTAGTTTTAGTTATATTTATAGTTTTAGTTTTAATTTTAGTTTCACTTTCAGTTTCAGTTTCAGTTTAATTTTCAGTTTTAGTTTTAACCCTGGATAGGTACGATGTGTCGTTCGCGACCCCGAGCGTAAAAAAAAAACAGGTTTTTCTTACGTGACTCACCCCCGTGACTGAATTTGTGGGTGATCGACCTGCAGGAGGTGTCTCCCCTACACGCTCTAGTAGTGTCCAGATGTGCATTGCTGTAGCTGTACTCCTTCCCCGATTTCTGAGACGCGTCGGGGTCGAGCGCGACCGAGTTTACCCTTCTAAGGTAGTTTGCATAATTATCAAAGTTATTACGTATTATGAAATTGTCGTAGAATGGTGCAACTTGTATAGGTTATCAGTTGTGGAAAGTTTTGGTGGATTGTTTGGCTACCATGTGCATGATTTTTTTTTAGTTAAAATGTCGTTCATCACCACGAGGACCATTTTACCGCGAGTGCCCCTTTTTCATTTTTTTTCATTTTTTTGCCAAGTCATTTTTCCGTAAGATATTGCCAAATAGTGTCGTAAAACTTTTGCTTGTTTAGTGTTGGAAAGTGTGTCTAGATGATCTGGCTACCCATGCATGACTTTGTTTTTGTCAGATACGACGTAGTTATTGGTATATTGGGTATTTACCTGCGGTTACCAATTTCTGTTTTTTTTCAATATTTGTAAAAATTACTACGTAGTAAGGAATTGCCGTATATTATTCATTTTTTTTCATGTTTATGTGTTAGAAAGTGTGCCTTGATGGTTGGGCTAACACGTGCATGTCTTTTTTTTTATCTGAGATGCCGTATATTACAATGTCGAGCATTTTACCGCGAGTACCCCTTTTTCATTTTTTTTCATTTTTTTGCCAAGTCATTTTTCCGTAAGATATTGCGAAATAGTGTCGTAAAACTTTTGCTTTTTTAGTGTTGGAAAGTGTGTCTAGATGATCTGGCTACCCATGCGTGATTTTGTTTTTGTCAGATATGACGTAGTTATTGGTATATTGGGTATTTAACTGCGGTTGCCAATTTCTGTTTTTTTTCAATATTTGTAAAAATTTACTACGTAGTAAGGAATTGCCGTATATTATTGATTTTTTTTTCATGTTTATGTGTTAGAAAGTGTGCCTTGATGGTTGGGCTAACACGTGCATGTCTTTTTTTTATCTGAGATGCCGTATATTAGAATGTTGGGCATTTTTCCGCGAGTGCCCCTTTTTATTTGTTTTGCATTTTTTTGCTTAGTCATGTTACCGTAAGGAATTGGCAAGTAGTGTCGCAAAACTTATATTTTTATAGTGTTGGAAAGTGTTTCTAGATGATCTGGCTACCCATGCCTATTTTTTTTTTAACCAGATATGGCGTATATATAAGTATGTGTTCGATTTTCCTGTGATTGCCATTTTTTCGTTTTTTCCCATTTCTTTCAAAATTACTACGTACTAAGGAACTATCACAGAGTAATGATTCATTTATATGTTTATTTGTCGGAAAATGTGCCTTGATGGTTTGCCTAGCACGTGGCTGAAATTTTTTTTTTTTCTGAAATGCCGTATATTAGAATGGCCATTTTTCCACGAGTGCCCCTTTTTATCTGTTTTGCATTTTTTTGCTTAGTCATGTTACCGTAAGGAATTGGCAAGTAGTGTCGCAAAACTTATAATTTTATAGTGTTGGAAAGTGTTTCTAGATGATCTGGCTACCCATGCCAATCTTTTTTTTTAGCCAGATATGGCGTATATATAGGTATGTGTTCGATTTTCCTGTGATTGCCATTTTTTCGTTTTTTCCCATTTCTTTCAAAATTACTACGTACTAAGGAACTATCACAGAGTAATGATTCATTTAGATGTTTATTTGTCGGAAAATGTGCCTTGATGGTTTGCCTAGCACTTGGCTGAATTTTTTTTTTCTGAAATGCCGTATATTAGAATGTTAGCCATTTTTCCGCGAGTGCCCCTTTTTATTTGTTTTGCATTTTTTCGCTTAGTCATGTTACCGTAAGGAATTGGCAAGTAGTGTTGCAAAACTTATTTTTTTATAGTGTTGGAAAGTGTTTCTAGATGATCTGGCTACCCATGCCTATCTTTTTTTTAGCCAGATATGGCGTATACATAGGTATGTGTTCGATTTTCCGGTGATTGCCATTTTTTCGTTTTTTCCCAATTCTTTCAAAATTACTACGTACTATGGAACTATCACAGAGTAATGATTCCTCTAGATGTTTATTTGTCGGAAAATTTTGTTTACTTTTTTTTTGATTGAATATCATCAAATTTTTTTAGCTAAAATATTATATTGTTTTACATTTTTTTTTCGATTTTATTTCCCTTCAAAAAAATTTTTTTGGGTCAGAATTTTAATTTTATAGTCGTAAAATAATCGACAATTATCCAGCAACCCACCATACAATTTTTATGCATATCCAATAATAATTAGATTAGTAAATAACACCTTGAAATTGACATACCCTTCCTACATTTCAAGTGGCAGATTAGGGAGTCTGAGTCAGTGTGGTTGGCGGCCATTTTGTGGACATATCCGAAGCGTAAGTTGCCCTATCTATATATATTCTTGTTCCCTATAGAATTTGTGATATTTTGGTATATTTTTACCTGCATAAATATCATATTATATATTAAATATATGTTTTTTTTTACGAAATTTCTAAGTACTCAAAAAATTACCTTTAGATATGGCCCCTGATATAAATGTAATTTACAAAATAATGAAGATTTTTTTACATATTTCTATTTTAGGATAACATATGTTTATTCCCTAAAAAAAATAGCCACTTCCTATTTCATTTTGGTACCCAAAAAAAATCATGAAATTTGGACAAATTTTTTTGGCCAAAAAAAGTTACCCTTTTTTTCTCATTTCAGATCTTCACCTCCATGGGTCTGACTTCATCCAAAATACATCAAGATGTGTCCTAAACATTCAAGAATCAATTCCTAAAAGGATTTGTGTATATATGTATAAACTTTTTTTTATGAATTTTTATGTCAGGTCTTTTTTTTTCTACTTAATTTTTTAAAATATTTATAATAAATAGTTTTTCTGCAGTTGAGTAGTATTTATCTTTACAGTTGTTTTAAGCATTCATTGAAGTTTTTTCTGGCAAAAGAAAAAAGGAGGTTACTGCAAAAACTGATTTTTCAAGAATTTTTTTTGGCGTCGGGGTCGTTCGCGTCCGAGTATACCCTTAAAGGGGTGTCCGAGGAGCGTACCTATCCAGGGTTAAAGTGGTGCTTAATGAAAGAAAAAGAAAATGCCCAAAAATGTCTTACAAATGGTGGCAGCTTAAACGGATAAAATGCCGTGTGATATTTTTCAGTGTATATATTAATGACTAAATTCTTCCAGATACCAGTTGTACACCTTTGCAGAATAAACATCAAGAAGTCAAGATGAATAGCGAGGACATGAGACGAAACAAGAATTTAAACTCAAGAAATCATTACCGAAGCGAAGATGAAAACAAAAGGACAAGAAAGAAGAAATGTGAGTAAAAGAATCTCTCTCGAACACGTCTCTCAGTTTAAAAGTGAAAAAAAAAACTTGTTTCTCGTTTAAGAATAGGAATTTTTTTTATTCGCTAGGGTTTCTTGAGTGATGCATGAATTACTTTGTACTTTTTCTTGTGTAAAATAAGATGTATTATAATTTTTTTTTAAAGTGATGGTAATGATGTTAGCACAAAGAATATAAAAGTGAAATGTGATTTAGAATTACGCAAGTAGGTGAAAAATACAAACGAGCAACGTCCCATAAAAAAAGTAAGTTTGAAGAATTAACAGAAATTACTAACCCCACTAACATGAATTCAGTAGGGAAATTAACACAGTTTTTGTGGAAATATAGGTAGGAATAACCAAGATAAAAGAAGGTTAGAGAAATATACCGTGTGTAAGTGGTTAGCTGATATTGAAAGTAGAATAGTTAGTCTGAGAATAAACAATGAGACATCAGAATTAAACAGGCTATGTTAACCGTGTATACAAATGTAAGTGATGCTCACATAACCTTGAATGGTAAGTAATTTAAAAATGTAGCAAATTGGAGTGAGTTTCAAAAATGATGTAGGCAATTATGGCACTCAGCTAAGGAAATAGACAGGTTAACAAATATACGAAAGTTCCTATAGGTAAATTATGAGGGTGGCTCGGTAAATGAATTTGCCACACAAATGGAGGATCACGTAGCAACAGTAAAAAGAACAGGATTCCTTTGCTAAAGGTAAGTTTATTGCTAATGATAATTCCCTATGTATGAAAATAAATGAGGCATTAAAATATGTGTAAAATAGCATCCTAGATATGAGTTTTACAAAAAGAAAAGGGAAAATAGCAAAATGATAGGAAATCAGGAAGAAAAATCCTAAGGGACTAATAGCCACAAAACCCTACCAGAGAAATTTTGAGTAATTTAAATAGATGCAGGGAAGTTAGAACAGCAGACTGGAACGAGGCGCAAAAATTACCCTAGAGTTAAACAGAATAATGGGCAGAAATTTAGATCAAAGACAGTTTAAAGAAATAAAGATGACACATTTAGGTCTAGGGAAAGATTACATAAAAAGGGGATAGAAATCAGGTAAAATAATGAAAAAGGGAAAACATACAGGGAGAAAGGCAGGCACAGAGATTAAGAACCCCATCATGAAATTAAACAAAGACACTTCTCAGAAAACCCTCCGGCACAAAGAAAGTGAAATACAAATCCTCCAAATAGTGAAAAGAAAAGAATTAAAAATAGTTAGCCAGATAGAAAGGAAGTCAGGAAGATGAAAAATTTTATATAGGAAAGATAGGCATATCTAGCGGAGGTACATCCACGTTGCAAGTGACTATTTTATCTTATGGAGACTCTGGCAAATATAGTTGATATACTAGGATGCAATACAGTGATAGAATATTGAGAAATACCTGCTTCCAAATTTTAAGGGTGAAAATAAAATGATATGCAGAAATGAAATGCAAACAAGTAAAAATCAAGGGGTATGAACCGTCAGGTTAGGTAGAGAATTAAATGCCAAAATGTGCCAAATGAAGAATAAAGATGTCGTTTTTTTTAGTAACATTTCCCAATAGAGCCTTAAGATATCGTTCAAAAACGATACAATGATGAAGTATGAATTTTGTTTGTGAGAAGTGCAGGCTTAAAATAAAGACAAGAAAAAAATGAGATAGTCAGGGTATGATTCTACTTGTCAAAGACAAGTATTTTACAAAACTGGCCACTTTGTAGGTGACGAAATTGACAGGAGAAACAGACTCCAGACTAAGAAAGGGAAATGAAAATTGATTAAAAAGACAAGGAGAAACAAAGTTGAGAAATAGGAAGAGTAGCCAAGAATAGATATACTCCTTGTCAATATATGACAGGCGCCATATAAATAAAATAGAATGTCGACAGAAATACAGTGAATAAAATAAAATAGCCTAAATAAGAGGGAATTCCAAGAAATAAATGTCATAGGCAATTGAAGCTATAGGCTTATAGAATTAAAAGAAATATGTTGTTGTTAGGCACAAAGATTTAAGATGAAGATATAGGCATATGAATAATAAATGAGCTATGATACTATTAAGTAAATAAAGTCTGATCAGTACTGAAAATATAAAAAGCTAGAATTTAGCTAGAGAAGTCATAATGATGTCTAAATAAAATTAACCCGCAGAGATAAAGAAGATAGGTTAGCTAAAAATAGGATGCCAGAGTCTGTCAAAAGAGACAATAATGCAGTTCAGATGAAGGAAAATTCAAGAACACTAATTAATTAATACTACTCCGGATAAAATAACTCATCTGAATGGCGGGTAATGACTTCTAAAATAAAGGAGTAGAGATTACAGTTAGGTAATCAGAAAGGGGCAAAATTTACCATAAGGAGCATAGAAGTAGGGATAGATGAGAAATAGGCAGAGATTAGCCATTGCAGGCGATAGGTTAGGCAGAATAGAATAGAAACATCGGTGCCAGAACCTGCCCCGAGAAACTGTCAAAAACTTATTAAAATTTTTAAATACCGGTATGAATCATGAAATATTACCTATCAGCCAACGCCCCATAACGAATACGGTGAGTGTTAAAATGAATCAATAAGACTCTTTATAAATCTCCCGAGATATATTACCCAAAGAGGATAGAAGTTAGACTAGTTAGATCATCATAAGTAGAATAAAACTCACATGTCTATCCCGATAATAAATAATGTTTGGCTCGATTATTGAGGAGTAAAATACATAGAGAATATTGTAAGTACCATGGTCAAAGAATACAAGCCATTCACGGCTATTAGCATTTCGAAGAATGTTAGAAATTAGAGTGAAGTCGACGGGCTCACTCAGCTCCTCTAACTATTGACAGAATGATGATCTAAATTTGGAGACAGAAAGAATAAGCCTATAGAATGATGTTACTAAGTTTAGTAAGAATATAGAGCCATAAGAATAATAGAACTAGTCTAGAATAGGGAGAATAGCAGGATAAAGAGCCAGATTAAAGAGTGACCCATCCCTAGATTTGAACAGGGTAAGTAAAAAGAGTAGATAGGTTTAAGACATGTAGAGAAATAAGGGTTAAAGTGGAAATCCTGCTCCACTAAGATTTGACAGATGTAGAAGTTTTGGGAATGATAGGATCTTAGGGATAATAAGCAGTATTTGCTAAATTACCCAAGCCTTAAAATAAAGTTAACCTAAAAATATGTAGTGTGCAACTGAAATAGAAGGCTATAAATAATGAAGAGAAATTAATTTTGATCCTACATTACCTAAACCCGATCTCTTAACCATGAGTTATAAAAATAATGTGTGAAGCCTCATAAATATAAAAAGAAATGTCTCAAAAAAAAGGTAAAACCCGAAGAAGGGTAATGTATCATGAGAGTAGTCTTAAATTGAAGGAAAAATAACCGAGTAGGATAGATTATCCAAATAATGGTCTAGAGAAGTTTAAAAATTTGTTTAGGGCATAGAGTAAATGTGCTTATTGCTCATAAGAATGATTGTGATTTTACAGTCCAAGAAGGACTATTGTGGATGAAAGAATAAAAGGAATCTTAGAAGCCTTAAAGTACTGGATGTTTGTCCAGGATAAATCACTTTATTGGTAGGTTTATGATGATAAAAGAAGGATATTTAAAAGGACAGGAAGATGTTAAAAGGAAAATATAACTACCAATATTTTGTTTCAGTTGTCAGGTAAGAAACCTAGAAATAAGAAGAATTAAAATAGAACAAGAGAAACCAAAGGTTAATAGAAATGATGTAGATGAATTACTCCCAAAAATAGGAATCATATAACAGGATGGCATATTGCTTAAAGGAATACATACAAGGAATAGGGAGAAATACTTGTTCATGAATAGAAATTCCTGACTTACTAACAAAATACTAACAAAAACTCATGCTCAAGTTAGTAGGACATCCAGTAATCAAAGACTGCATTTGATGATGAATTAATTTTTGATCTAAGATAGATGTTTGAGATTGTAAAATTAAAGCCTACATATAAGAAGTATAAAGGTCATATAAGGGTAAGAATCCTTTAGAAATTACGATTGCATTTTCTCAATCCCATAGTGGTGGTACCAATGGATTACCAGGGACTCTGTTCCCAGAACTTGACAAATGATAAAAACATACTGGTCTACATAGAATTTGATTTAACAAAGAAAGGGTTGATAAGTCTGTAACAGAATAATTTGAGACCAGGATAAATAACTAGACATTCGTGTCTATAGATATTCTCTTGGGCAATGCACCCGAATTTACTCGAGATTATTGAAAATTGTGCAATATTTTTCTTGTAGTAAGAAGGGTGATATAAGCCATGATAAGTCAAGTTCAAATAGAGAAAAGGGGGCAAATAAAATAATAGCAAGGGGTTGAGGATGTCCTGCGAACTATATATAGACCAACATAGAAGACTAATAACAATTACTTAAAGAGAACAAATTTGCTTTGAAATAACTCGGTATATGGGAAACAGATTTTTTTTGTTAGGTAGATTTAAGAAAGACTACTAAACTCCTTGGGAAATGAAATGAAAATAACTGGGCACTCATACAAATATTCAGGGTAACAAATGAGTGAAATCTTTTAATTATATAAAGTGTGTTATCCTAAAATTTGAATATGTATTCCGTAATCAACAAAGAAGGTCCAAATCATAAATGTCTCCAAACAATTAATTAAGGAACCACAGGCATGAAATGTTTTTGATAAAGTTATGGGTAATGAAGACAGGTGAAATATGAACCCATAGGTGATTGAAGGTTTACAAATGTATTGATTTTGTTTGTAAGTTTGAATAAATAATGATGCCATCAGAGCTATGCATTGATTAATATTTTTTTTTGTGTGTAACACGTGTAACAATGATAAACATGCATGTATATAATGAATTTTATTATATTTTGATGATGATTAAGTTAACTTAAATAATTCTGAAGAAAGAAAGATTTAAGTAATTAAAAGATGAAATGTGCACCAATAATGAACTTAGAGAAGTTAAATGTCTCAAAGGGGTATTTTAGGCCCATAATAATTATGCAGGTACTAGTGAACAATTAAGTACATATGGAAAATTATAATAATTAAGCCTTTCATTTTGAAGTTAAAAGGAGTGAGTGTGGAAACACACGAATTAATTTTTATGCCTGTGTAGTAGAAGGATCCTTGGAAGAAAAGATAAATAAGGTGTTTTAATTGAGACAGTCTGCAATTGATTTCTTTAAAGGAAAGTTTTAACATTGAAATGTAAGTTCCTGTCACTTGAATTTTATGAATATCCTTCTGAATGCAATATATATATCGTTGAGAATTGAAGTTCTTGAGATAGAAATAATACGCAGACAAGGCTCAAATAAGATTCAAATTTATAATCATGATTTTGTTATGTATTGAATATGTTTCTTTATTATGAAATGATTATGATGTTTGATGATTTAAGACATTGATATATTTGAGTTTTTGATTTTACTCATTATTTTTATGAAGAAGGTGAGAAATATTTCTTTTGATGCCATTAATTAACAATGATTTATCATGATAATATTGATGAGTAAATAAGGTACCATAATGATGTTTTACAAATGTTTATTGATACTGATTACAAATGAGTAATACTCTTGATGAGTTATAATGTGCATGACACATAATTATATTTTTTTGTTGCACAAATATTTTGATTGATTTGAATTGACGTTATGTATGTTTGAACATTCATTTTCTGCCATTTATTGCATTGCATTGAAGAAATGATTTTTGTGTTTACATCAATAAGACCAAGATTTTGAGGTCATAGGTAATGGAAATTATGAATTGAATAGAAGTTAAAGGTGAAGGCATTTCCTAATTGATTGCACAGTTGAACACAGAAGACATTATTAATTTTGCCTTACGTACCCAGTGAATTAAGGGTTAAATATTCTATTATCAAGAATTAAGAAAAATAATATGTTTCAATATTGTGTTGAATTATTTGAAGGAAACAGGAAGTTTTTCCTAAACATATATTGATGATAAACGTATGCAATTGCATTATTTTAAAAATAATTGATGATAATTTTCTTTGATGAAGATGATTTAGATTTATTGCGCTAAGGTGCATATTATTTTGTTGATGATGATTTTGATTTATTGCGTTGAAATGCATATTATTTGATGATGATGATCTTGATTTATTGTGTTGAAATGCATATTATTTTGTTGATGATGATTTTGATTTATTGCGTTGAAATGCATATTATTTGATGATGATGATTTTGATTTATTGTGTTGAAATGTATTTCTTTTGGTGATGATGAATTATTGATGGATTATTTTTGGGTAAACCATGAAATGAGTTAATAAGATGTGAATTCCACAGGAATTCAGGTACGTGACCGAGTGGTGTCATGTAAAGGAAAATATTTCATACGGAATAAGGTGATATGTGTATTTGATCAAGTATTTATGAGTTTTATTCGTTAGTTAAACGATAGAGAAACATTGAAATAGAGAGAGAGAGAGAGAGAGAGAGAGAGAGAGAGAGAGAGAGAGAGAGAGAGAGAGAGACGAGAAAAATAAAATCAGTGTGAGGTGGTACTCGAGAGGCACTGTTTGTGAAAAGTGCTGACATAAGCGATAAATTGGCCAAAACAACGCAAATGGAATGCGAGCCGGTTAGCTTGCCGGGAAACCGGAAGTGACATATGTATGACGTTACCATTACGTCAGAAGAAGGGACCAATAGAACACAAGAAGAGTCACATGACGTGACGCAATTACAACGCCCTTGTTCTGGGATACTCAAGCAACAAACGCATAGAGGAAGCGGCTCTTTCCTACAAGTAACCGCGATAATCAGTTGTCCCTTCTCCCTCTCCCCCCCGTCATGGGGGAGGCCTTACCTCTGGTGCACGGTTGGCCTGCACTAACTAAACGTCAAGTTAACAACAAGATATTTACAAAGACGGACAACGAAAGGACTGTTGGAAATTCTGTTTAATTAATGTTGTTCCTTTTGTTGTTGCTACAGTATTTGGTTAGCAAATCATATATTCCATTGTTTATTTATTTTCTTTCTGGGTAAACCTGTGTTACCCAGTGATAACTTATGCATTATTATTATTATAATTAAGGGTAGTTTACGCTTGAAGGGAAACCCAGCATATTGTATATTTTCGTTTTGACGGTAAATCCTTTGAAGCGTGAACTACTAAACAACCCTTTCGGAACTATCTGCTGGTGGTCTTGTTTTTTCCAGTAATACGAATTCTAAAGGAAACATCGC
The DNA here is from genome assembly GCF_036898095.1 of Palaemon carinicauda. Classification (NCBI taxonomy): domain Eukaryota; kingdom Metazoa; phylum Arthropoda; class Malacostraca; order Decapoda; family Palaemonidae; genus Palaemon; species Palaemon carinicauda. The sequence goes on from NC_090767.1 coordinate 5,747,750, forward strand.
CAGCAGAGAGAAGCAGAGTTGAAAGAAGGTTTTCGTACTGGACGGACGGCTGAATATTACAGGTGTTATTATATCCAGAGTTGGTCGAAATCATATAATGGAGGAGTAACAGATACTCGCTTTTCTCCGCCATCCTGCACAAGACAAGACCAGCCATAAGCGTCGTAACATCAGGACATTATCTTCGCCAAATTTCCGAGGAATTGAATTGATAAGGTACGTCATTACGAAAGATATGCTGACTTCTAAAGTGATTCCCTGTCAATTTGTTTATCGTGGATAAATATTCCCTTGCTCGATTCCCAATTAATAAACCCTGTGGAGTTGGTATTTAAACTATTCATAATTTATCACTGCTGTAACTTTGCGTGTTACCATATGAAAGTTTTTTTGGATTAGAGGCAGTTTTTACTTGATTAGCCAATGTTATGTTTACTTTACGCCGAAGTTTTCGGATCATTGGGCCTTTCGTGGTTAGGTGGTTGCCACGTTAAATTGGAGGCAGAATATGTAGGCTATATATTTTTCATTGCTCAGAATTCAATTTAATTGTAAAGTTAACTACTGAGTTTAGGGACTTGAGTGAAATAGCAGAGCTTGCGCTTTTACCTCAAAAATCTTTTTTCATTTTACTACAGTGATTGAATTGAGTGATTTAGCAGAACTTGTCTTTACCTTTTAAAATAGTATTTCGTTTGTCCTCACGGTTTCTTGAAAAACGAGGAGGGTAGGAGAAGGAAGACAGCATACCTGTAGTTACTTCTGACACAGGAAAATCCTTCTCTACGTCAACAAGCCCACCAGCAACCAGTTCTAAATTTAACTTCACATGGAAGTTCAACCTTTCATTAAAGTGAACATTTTTTAATGGACTTGTTTTATTCCTTCCATCGTACAATTTTCAAGAGGGACCGAGTTCCCTAACTGCCAACAAATTACCTTTCAACCGGGAGGTAGAAGATTATCTTCGATGAAGGAGAAATTACCAAGAAGCGTGACAATGAGAGGACACAGGTACGAAGAAGCGATCCCTAAATCGCCCCAAAGAGAATTCAAGGATTTCGCATCCAGAACGCTGAAGTGGTAGCAGAATTCTACAGTTGTAGCCTCTAATCTTCAAGAATTTATATTGTTCCAGTCTGTATTTAAAAGCATTTATTCCACGAAGAAAATTACTGTAAAGTTAATGTACATCACGTTCAAAAAGTAAAGTTAAGGAACTATACGGTATTTTACCATCACCCACTTTCCTGAGGGTCTATATATAAATAATTTTATTGCACTGAAAGGATTGAAAGAGATACATTTATTTAATCAAAATAATATTAAAGTAGTGCTTAATGAAAGATAAAGAAAATGCCCAACAATGTCTTACATATAGTGTATAGTGTATAAGTGTATAGTGTATAAGTGTATAGTGTATAAGTGTATAAGTGTGTATAGTTGATAAGTGTGTATAGTATTTAGTGTATAAGTGTATAAATGTATTATAAGTGTATAAGTATAAGTGGGTATAGTATATAAGTGTGTTTAGTGTATAGTGTATAAATGTGTATAAGTGTATAAGTGTATATAGTGTATAAGTGTGTATACTGTATAGTGTATAAGTGTATAAGTGTGTAAAATGGATAAGTGTGTATAGTGTATAGTGTATAAGTGTGTATAGTGTATACTGTATAATTGTAAAGGTGTATAGTGTAAAGTGCATAATGTATAAAAGTGTATAGTGTATAGTGGATAAGTGTATAAGTGTATAAGTGTTTATAGTTTATAAGTGTGTATAATGTATAGTGTATAGTGTATAAGTGTATAAGTGAGTATAGTGTATAGAGTATAAGTGTATTAATGTATAAGCTTGTATAGTGTATAAGTGTGTATAGTGTGTATATTGTATAAGTGTGTATATTGTATAGTGTATAAGTGTGTATAGTGTATAAGTGTATAAGGGTGTATAGTGTAAAAGTGTGTATAGTGTCAAGTGTTTATAAGTGTGTATAGTGTATAAGTGTATAAGGGTGTATAGTGTAAAAGTGTGTATAGTGTCAAGTGTTTATAAGTGTATATAGTGTATAGTTTAAAAGTTTGTATAGTGTATAGTGTATAGAGTATAGTATATAAGTGTGTATAGTGTTTTGTGTATAAGTGTATATAGTGTATAACTGTATATAGTGTATAAGTGTATATATTGTATAAGTGTGTATTAGTGTATAGAGTGTATAGTGTAGAAGTGTGTATAGTGTATAAGTGTGCAGAGTGTATGAGTGTATAGTGTGTATAGTGTATCAGTGTGTATAGTGTATAAGTGTGTATAGTGTATAGTGTATAAGTGTGTATACTGTATAAGTGTGTATAGTGGATAAGTGTTTATAGTGGAAAAGTGTGTATAGTGTATAATTGTGTATAGTGTATAGTGTATAAGTGTGTATATGTGTATATAAGTGTGTATAGTGTATAATTGTGTATAGTGTGTAGTGTATAAGTGTGTATATGTGTATATAAGTGTATATAGTGTATAATTGTGTATAGTGTATGTGTATAAGTGTGTATATGTGTATATAAGGGTGTATAGTGTATAATTGTGTATAGTGTATAGTGTATAATTGTGTATAGTGTATAATGTATAAGTTTATACAGTGTATAAGTGTGTATAGTGTATAGTGTATAAGTGTATAAGTGTGTATAGTGTATAGTGTATAAGTGTATAAGTGTGTATAATGTATAAGTGTGTATAGTGTATAGTGTATAAGTGTATAAGTGTGCAAAGTGTATAGTGTATATAGTGTATAAGTGTGTATAGTTTATAAGTGTATTTAAGTGTATACGTGTATAAGTGTGTATAGTGTATAATTTTGTATAGTGTATAGTCTACAAGTTACACAGTGTATAAGTTTGTATAGTGTACAAGTGTGTATAGTGTATAGTGTATAAGTTTATAAGTGTATAAGTGTATAGGCGTTTATAGTGTATAGTGTATAAGTGTGTATAGTGCATATTGTATAAGTGTATAAGTGTGTATAGTGATTAGGTATGTATATTATATAGTGTATAAGTGTGTAAGGGTATAGTGTATAGTGAATAAGTGTGTATAGTGTATAGTGTATACATGTATTAGTGTGTATAGTGTATAAATTTGTAAAGTGTATGAGTGTGTATAGTGTATAAGTGTTTATAAAGTGTATAGTGTATAAGTGTGTATAGTGTATAGTGTATAGTGTATAAGTGTATAAGTGTGTATTAGTGTATATAGTGTATAGTGTATAAGTGTATAAGTGTGTATAAGTGTGTATGAGTGTATAAGTGTGTATAAGTGTATGAGTGGGTATAGTGTATAAGTGTGTATTAGTGTGTATAATGTATAACTGTGTTTAGTGTATAAGTGTGTATAGTGTATAAGTGTGTATAGTGTATAGTCTATAAGTGTATAAGTGTGTATAGGGTATTAGTGTGTATAGTTTATTAGTGTGTATAGTTTTTAGTGTATAAGTGTATGAGTGTTTATAGTGAATAAGTGTCTATAGTGTATTAGTGTGTATAGTTTATAGTGTATAAGTGTATAGGTGTGTATAGTGTATAAGTGTATAAGTTTATAAGTGTGTGTAAGTGTATAAGTGTATAAGTATATAATTGTATAAGTGTATAAGTGTGTATAGTGTCTAAGTATGTATAGTGTATAAGTGTGTATAGTGTATAAGTGTGTATAGTGTATAAGTGTGTGAGTGTGCATAGTTTATAAGTGTGTATTTTTCATAAGTGTGTATAGTGTATAGTGTATAAGTGTAGGAGTGTATAAGTGTGTATAGTGTATATTGCATAAGTGTATAAGTGTGTTTAGTGTATAGTGTATAAGTGTATAAGTTTAGAGTGTGTATAATGTCTAAGTGTGTATAGTGTATGAAGGATTAAGTGTGTATAGTGTATAAGTGTATATATTGTATAGTGTATAGGTATATAAGTGTATAAGTGTGTAAACTGTATCATTGTGTATAGTGTATAGCGTATAAGTGTATATGTGTGTATAGTGTATAAGTGTATATAGTGTATAGTGTATAAGTGTATAGTGTATATGTGTATAAGGTTGTATAGTGTATAAGTGTATGAGCGTGTAAGTATGTATAGTGTATAAGTATGTATAGTGTATAGTTTATAAGCATATAAGTGTATAAGTGTATAAGTGTATAAGTGTGTATAGTGTATAAGTGTATATAGTGTATAAGTGTGTTGAGTGTATAAGTGTGTATATTGTATAGTGTATAAGTATATAAGTGTATAAGTGTGTATAGTGTATTATTGTGTATAGTGTATAGTATATAAGTGTAAATGTGTGTATAGTGTATAGTATATAAGTGTAAATGTGTGTATAGTGTATAAGTGTTTATAGTGTATAGTGTATAAGCGTATAAGTGTAGAAGCGTATAAGTGTATAAGTGTATAAGTGTATAAGTGTATATAGTGAAAAAGTGTGTATAGTGTATAGTGTATAAGTGTGTATAGTGTATAGTGTATAAATGTGTATAGTGTATAGTTTTTAAGTGTACATAGTGTATAGAGTATAAGTGTGTATAGTGTATAGTGTATAAATGTATAAGTGTGTATAGTGTATAATGTATAAGTGTGTATACTGTATAGTGTATAAGTGTATAAGTGTGTAAAATGTATAATTGTGTATAGTGTATAGTTTATAAGTGTGTATAGTGTATACTGTATAAGTGTATAATTGTGTATAGTGTAAAGTGTATTATGTATTTGTGTATAAGTGTGAATAGTGTATAGTGAATAAGTGTGTATAGTGTATAGTGTATAGGTGTATAAGTGTATAATTGTGTATAGTGTATAAGTGTGTTTAGTGTTAAGGATATAAGTGTATATAGTGTATAAGTGTGTATAGTGTATAAGTGTGTATGAGTGTGTATTAGTATGTATAGTGTTTAAATGTAGAAGTGTGTATAGTGTATAAGTGTAGAAGTGTGTATAGTGTATAAGTGTGTATATTGTATAAGTGTATAAGTATATATTGTGTATAGTGTATAAGTGTGTACAGTGTATAGTGTATAAGTGTATAAGTGCATCTGTGTATAAGTGTGTATAGTGTATAAGTGTGTATTGTGTATAGTGTATAAGTGTGTATACTGTAAAGTGTGAAGTGCATAAGAGTGTAAAGTGTATAATTGTGTATAGTGTATAGTGTATAAGTGTGTATATGTGTATAAAAGTTTGTATAGTGTATAATTGTGTATAATGTATAGTCTATAAGTGTGTATCGTGTATAGTGTATAAGTGTGTATAGTGTATAGTGTATGAGTGTAATAGTGTAAATAGTTGATAAGTGTGTATAGCATTTACTGTATAAGTGTATAAATGTATTATAAGTATATAAGTGTATAAGGGGTATAGTGTATAAGTGTGTTTAGTGTATAATGTATAAGTGTGTATAAGTGTATAAGTGTGTATAGTGTATAAGTGTGTATACTGTTTAGTGTATGAGTGTATAAGTGTGTAATATGTATAAGTGTGTATAGTGTATAAATGTGTATAGTGTATACTGTATAAGGGTATTATTTTGTATAGTGCAAAGAGCATAATGTATAAGTGTGTATAGTGTATAGAGTATAAGTGTATTAATGTATAAGTTATTATAATGTATAAGTGTGTATAGTGTGTATAGTGAATAAGTGTGTATATTGTATAGTGTATAAGTGTGTATAGTGTATAAGTGTATAAGTGTGTATAGTGTAAAAATTCGTATAGTGTCAGGTTTGTATAAGTGTGTATAAGTGTGTATAGTCAATAGTTTATAAGTGTGTATAGTGTATAGTGTATAGAGTATAATGTATAAGTGTGTATAGTGTTTTGTGTATAAGTGTATATAGTGTAAAAGTGTATATAGTGCATAACTGTATATAGTGTATAAGTGGATATAGTGTATAAGTGTGTATTAGTGTATATAGTGTATAAGTGTAGAAGTGTGTATTGTGTATTAGTGTGTATAGTGTATAAGTGTATCAGTGTATCGTGTGTATAGTGTATAAGTGTGTATAGTGTATAGTGTATAATTGTATAAGTGCATCAGTGTATAAGTGTGTATAGTGTATTAGTGTATGAGTGTATAGTGTGTATAGTGTATAAGTGTGTATAGTGTATATTGGATAAGTGTATAAGTGTATAAGTGTGTAAAATGTATAGTGTATAGTGTATAAGTGTATATGTGAGTATAGTGTATGGAGTATAAGTGTATTAATGTATAAGTTTGTATAGTGTATAAGTCTGTATCGTATGTATATTGTATAAGTGTGTATATTGTATAGTGTATAAGTGTGTATAGTGTATAAGTGTATAAGGGTGTATAGTGTAAAAGTGTGTATAGTGTCAAGTGTGTATAAGTGTGTATAAGAGTGTATAGTGTATAGTTTAAAAGTGTGTATAGTGTATAGTGTATAGAGTATAGTGTTTCGTGTATAAGTGTATATATTGTATAACTGTATATAGTGTATAAGTGTATATAGTGTATAAGTGTGTATTAGTGTATAGAGTGTATAGTGTAGAAGTGTGTATACTGTATAAGTGTGTAGAGTGTATGAGTGTATAGTGTGTATAGTGTATTAGTGTGTATAGTGTATAAGTGTGTATAGTGTATAGTGTATAAGTGTGTATACTGTATGAGTGTGTATAGTGGATAAGTGTTTATAGTGGAAAAGTGTGTAGTGTATAATTGTGTATATAGTGTATAGTGAATAAGTGTGTATATGTGTATATAAGTGTATATAGTGTATAATTGTGTATTGTGTATAGTGTATAAGTTTGCATATGTGTATATAAATGTGTATAATTGTGCATAGTGTATAGTGTGTAATTGTGTATAGTGTATAGTGTATAAGTGTATAAGTGTATAAAGTGTATAGTGTATATAGTGTATAAGTGTATAAGTGTGTATAGTTTATAAGTGTGTATAAGTGTATAGGTGTATAAGTGTGTATAGTGTATAATTGTGTATAGTGTATAGTCTACAAGTTACAGTGTATAAGTTTGTATAATGTATAAGTGTGTATAGTGTATAAGTGTATAAGTGTATAAGCGTTTATAGTGTATAGAGTATAAGTGTGTATAGTGTATATTGTATAAGTGTATAAGTGTGTATAGTGAATAGGTGTGTATATTATATAGTGTATAAGTGTGTATAGTCTATATTGTATCGTGAATAAGTGTGTATAGTGTATAGTGTATACGTGTATAAGTGTTTATAGTGTATAAGTTTGTATAGTGTATGAGTGTGTAAAGTGTATAAGTGTTTATAATGTGAATAGTGTATAATTGTGTATAATGTATAGTGTATAGTGTATAAGTGTATAAGTGTATATGTGTGTATTAGTGTATATAGTGTATAGTGTATAAATGTATAAGAGTGTATAAGTGTGTATGAGTGTATAAGTGTGTATAAGTGTATGTGTATAGTATATAAGTGTGTATTAGTGTGTATAATGTATAAGTGTGTTTAGTGTATAATTGTGTATAGTGTATAAGTGTGTATAGTGTATACGCTATAAGTGTATAAGTGTGAATAGGGTATTAGTTTGTATTGGGTATTAGTGTGTATAGTTTTTAGTGTATAAGTGTATAAGTGTGTATAGTGATTAGGTTTTTATAGTGTATTAGTGTGTATAGTTTATAGTATATAAGTGTATAGGTGTGTATAGTGTATTATTGTATAATTTTATAAGTGTATAAGTGTATAAGTGTATAAGTTTATAAGTGCGTATAGTGTATAAGTATGTATAGTGTATAAGTGTGTATAGTGTATAAGTGTGTATAGTGTATAAGTGTGTGAGTGTGCATATTATATAAGTGTGTATTTTGCATATGTGTGTATAGTGTATAGTGTATAAGTGTATGAGAGTATAAGTGTGTATAGTGTATATTGCATAAGTGTATAAGTGTGTTTAGTGTATAGTGTATAAGTGTATAAGTTTAGAGTGTGTATAATGTCTAAGTGTGTATAGTGTATAAGTGTATAAGTGTATATGTTTGTATAGTGTATGAATGTATAAGTGTGTATAGTGTATAAGTGTGTATATTGTATAGTGTATAAGTATATAAGTGTATAAGTGTGTATAGTGTAATATTGTGTATAGTGTATAGTGTATAAGTGGTATGTGTGTATAGTGTATAAGTGCATATACTGTATAGTGTATAAGTGTATAGTGTATAAGTGTATATATGTGTATAGTGTATAAGTGCATAAGTGTGTAAGTTTGTATAGTGTATAAGTATGTAAAATGTATAGTTTATAAGTGTATAAGTGTATAAGTGTGTATAGTGTATAAGTGTATATAGTGTATAAGTGTACATAGTGTATAGTGTATAAGTGTGTATAGTGCATAGTGTATAAATGTGTATAGTGTATAGTGTTTAAGTGTGTATAGTGTATAGTGTATAATTTTGTATAGTGTATAGTGTATAAGTTTGTATAAGTGTATAAGTGTGTATAGTGTTTAAGTGTACATAGTATATAGTGTATAAGTGTGTATAGTGTATAGTGTATAATTGTATAAGTGTGTATAGTGTATAGTATATAAGTGTGTATACTGTATAGTGTATAAGTGTATAAGTGTGTGAAATGTATAAGTGTGTATAGTGTATAGTGTATAAGTGTGTATAGTGTATACTGTATGAGTGTATAATTGTGTATAGTGTAAAGTGTATAATGTATTAGTGTATAAGTATGAATAGTGTATAATGTATAGTGTATAAGTGTGTATAGTGTATAGTGTATAGGTGTATATGTGTATAAGGGTGTATAGTGTATAGAGTATAAGTGTAATAATGTATAAGTTTGTATAGTGTATAAGTGTGTATAGTTTGTATAGTGTATAAGTATATATATTGTATAATATATATGTGGGTATAGTGTAACAGTGTATAATTGTGTATAGTGTATAAGTGTGTTTAGTGTCAAGTGTGTATTATGTATAGTTTATAAGTGTGTATAGTGTATAGTTTGTAGTGTATAAGTGTGTATAGTGTTTAGGATATAAGTGTATATAGTGTTTAAGTGTGTATAGTGTATAAATGTGTATATTGTATAAGAGTATATTGTGTATAAGTGTATATCAGTGTGTATAGTGTATAGTGTATAAGTGTAGAAGTGTGTATAGTGTATAAGTGTGTATAGTGTATAAGTGTATAAGTATATATTGTGTATAGTGTATAAGTATGTACAGTGTATAGTGTATAAGTGTATAAGTGCATCTGTGTATAAGTGTTTATAGTGTATAAGTGTGTATTTTGTATAGTGTATAAGTGTGTATACTGTTAAGTGTGTAGTGCATAAGTGTGTAAAGTGTATAATTGTGTATAGTGTATAGTGTATAAGTGTGTATATGTGTATATAAGTGTGTATAGTGTATAATTGTGTATAGTGTATAGTCTATAAGTGTGTATAGTGTATAGTGAATAAGTGTGTATAGTGTATAGTGTATAAGTGTGTATATGTGTATATAAGTGTTTTTAGTGTATAATTGTGTATAGTGTATAGTCTATAAGTGGTTATAGTGTATAGTGAATAAGTGTGTATAGTATTTAGTGTATAATTGTGTAAATGTATTATAAGTGTATAAGTGTATAAGTGGGTATAGTGTATAAGTGTGTTTAGTGTATAGTGTATAAGTGTGTATAAGTGTATAAGTGTGTATAGGGTATAAGTGTGTATACTCTATAGTGTATGAGTGTATAAGTGTGTAATATGTATAAGTGTGTATAGTGTACAGTGTATAAGTGTGTATAGTGTATACTGTATGAGTGTATAATTTTGTATAGTGTAAAGAGCATAATGTATAAGTGTATATAGTGTATAATGTATAAGTGTATTAGTGTATAAGTGTGTATAGTGTATAAATGTCTGTAATGTATAGTGTATAAGTGTATAAGTGTGTATAGTGTATAGAGTATAAGTGTAAAAAGTATAAGTTATTTTAGTGTATAAGTGTGTATAGTGTGTATAGTGCATAAGTGTGTATATTGTATAGTGTATAAGTGTATATGTGTGTATAGTGTAAAAGTGTGTATAGTGTCAGGTGTGAATAAGTGTGTATAAGTATGTATAGTGTATAGTTTATAAGTGTGTATTGTGTATAGTGTATAGAGTATAGTGTATAAGTGTGTATAGTGATTTGTGTATAAGTGTATATAGTGTAAACGTGTATATAGTGTATAACTGTATATAGTGTATAAGTGTATATAGCGTATAAGTGTGTATCAGTGTATATAGTGTATAAGTGTAAAAGTGTGTATGAGTGTATAGTGTGTATAGTGTATAAGTGTGTATAAGTGTGTATAGTGTATAGTGTATAATTGTATAAGTGCATCAGTGTAAAAGTGTGTATAGTGTATAAATGTATGAGTGTATAGTGTGTATAGTGTATAAGTGTGTATAGTGTATAGTGTATAATTGTATAAGTGCATCAGTGTAAAAGTGTGTATAGTGTATAAATGTATGAGTGTTGAGCAGAAAAAATGACTTAGGACAAACGACCGTGTTATAACAAAATATTTATTTGTAATACAGAAACTAACATCTGTAGATTTTAAATAATCTTGACAAATTTATTATATATAGTTGGTTGTCAGTTGATGCTAGTTCACTTGGAGTAGCGACTGCTTCTGGTAAAGCAAACCTAGAAGCATTGGCAGATGTACTCCTGTCCCAAGCTTTCCACTCCACCTTGAGCCAGACCTAAAAGATAGGTAAATCTTTAACCACCCAATTCAAATTGAAAACCAGAATTTGTATAGAATTGTTTAAATGAAAATATTAATATAATTTTTGACTACACTAAAATTGTTTACAATATATAAAGGTAAATCAAAAAGTTTAATTCACCTCCAAAACTAATATAAATTTAATATTAATTCCCAGAATTGCAAATCAAAAGCCAACCACTTCAATATTTTGACCTAATTAACAAATGAAATATATGAGATGAGGGCATCACTTAAGAATATACGTTAAAAGGCCGAATTTCAATTAACAAGCAATTTAAGGTCGACAATTGATAATTTTAATTAGAGTAGCCTATAAACAAACCTAGTTTCAAGAGCGATTTTCAATTACTGAGTTCAAGGCTTTATTTATTTTTAGACTTGAGGATGATAAAAGTCACCAAGAAATGCCACTACTATTGTGCCAATCAATACAATGACCCACCTTATAATGACTTCACAGGATGAAAAAGAGCATGGGTATGATAATTCCATAGCCTTTGCTGAGGTCGCCTCCACATTCATCAGACGAGGTGTAGAGTTAATTTAGTTCTTCATGGTATTCGTAGCACTAAACACAATGAGTCCCATCGTCGTAGATTCTTAAAGAAAATGTCCAGCACTACGACGAAGAATAGAATTGATAAAATATCCCAAGGTAAGGTGAGGTGAACGAGAGTAATCACTCCTTGACGGTTGGTGTTGGACTGCTTTTCCCTTCCGACAGTGACTTCGAGGTTACTTCGTAGAGTTGTTTGGCTCGGAATATTCAGAAAATTAGGTCGTTAATAGTTATATTTAACTCCTATTTACTTTGGTTTGCACAACGAAGGCTGAGGTCAGTTAATTAGCACAATTTTATTTACAGTGATTAGGAAAAATAAAGCCTCAAACATTAATTGAACAAACCAGAATTAAATTAGAATAAACAAATTGAAAGAAACAAATTCAAAGAAATTCTAAAGTAAACTACGGAGATAATTACCCATTCCAAGGAATATTTCTCCAGGTAAGGTAATTACCGATCATAAAGAAAATTTCTCAATCACCCAAAATATCCATAAACTTTTAACAAAATATCATAGGAATATATATTTAAATATATATTTTATACACTCCGAGGGGAGGGATTGAATTTTCCTCTGAAAAGTCAATGGAAAATAAATTTAAAACAAAATAAACTTAACTAATATAATATACAGATTAAATGTCTTCCTGTGAAACAGTGAAAGAATTTTCTTAAGTTTTAGCCATGCTGTCAATGGTCACTTGACATTAAAGGAATCAGGCTTGTCACATGACGCTTGACAAATCTCCGACTTTTACCTAGCATTAATTTAGCCCCAGTAACTTCATCGTAAATATTCTTGGTCAGCTCTTTAACTATTCCTATGGGGTAATCAATGGCTTTAGTCCTATTCTCCTTAATGATGCCTAATGTTTCCCGAGTCTTAAAGGTGTCATTTACCAAGGCTAACTTATCAGGTAATTTTTCTAATTTAGAAGTAAGGGTTTTCAATACTGATTTGGCTAAATTGTAGTTGCGGCCTAGTAGATGACTAACTTTCGGGTTCCATAACAGTGGCATATACAATCTTCCATCAGCAGTCCTATGGGTTTCTTCTAAAGCATACTCTATAAGCCTGTCATTCAGTTCTACATTATCTTCATGATATTGACCTCTGTCTTCCCCAACATAATATTTACAAGAGAGTTCTAAGCATTCTTTTGTAGCCCTATTCAACTCAGATTCTATTATCTGACCATCATCATCAAACAACTCATATGTATTGGAAGTCTCCAATTCATTTAAATATGAAGATTCTACTGAAACGTTCTCTTTCGTCCCTATTGGACGTACATTTACAGCTTTTAACATATGTTGCACATTCGACTTCATGGAAGAACAAGGCTTCAAGAATCTTAAATTGCTCTTTAATTTATTTATGTCTCCCTTTAATAATATGCCCAAGCATGTATCAGAATAAATGGAGTCATTGGATTTTCCAAATACTATATCCTTTTCAGGGATACAATGCAAGGACTCAGATCCTAATATAAATTTAATATTGTCTATCCTATCTGTAGAATTTAACAATCCCTGATCTGCTAGCTTGTATCCATTTGAAACAAACCCACTGACTACTTCATTTAGCCCAGGTAACTGCAATGAAACATCAATTAAGGGAAGACAAAATGCATATACAATGTAACTATTGCTACCAATTGGCAACTCAATTTCAACTTGTTTAGTCTTATAACTCTTAGAGGAATTAATACCATTAATGGTTAAAGAAACTCCATTATTTACAACTTTCAAATTTAAATCTTGAGCCAAATTTTCTTCAATGTAATTTGCTTGGCATCCAGTGTCTTTAAGGACCCTGAAATTGGTACCTTTAATTGAAATATTAAAAGTTGGCAAAATTGTATATCCCTCAACCTCACAATTTAAAACTTCAGTTATAGCAGCAACACTACTGCTTGTACTACCAACAACATCTCCATTACCACTCTCAGAGTTTCTAACTCTATCTGTACTGTTACTGGCTTTACATTTTTTCTTTTCGGAATTTGGATTTTCTTTAATACTGGTAGCACCTTTTTCATCGGGACACAAAAATGACATATGCCAGCCTTTGCAGCCTTTACATTTGGAATTAAATCTGAATCTGCATTCTGATAATATATGACTTGGATAGCCACACTTTGAGCAAGCACCCAGTTCCTCCAATTTTGTTCTTTTATCTTTGCTAGAAACAAAGTTAGGACATTTACTCAAAAAATGACTTGGATCTTTGCCTAATCTACTACAAATGCTGCATTTACCTACTTTAGAGTCAAAAGAAACCTTGGCAGCAAAGCTAGTAGTGTCAGACTTATGTTTCTCTACTTTCTTACATTTTTTACCTTGTAAATATCTCTCACTAGCATCAAAGAAATTATCCCTAATCTCTGCAAGAGATGGCCTAATTTTGTTAGTTATGGCAGTCATATGACACTTAAATTTCTCATTTAAGCCATTCCAGAAGAAAAACTGAAGAAACATGTCAACATCAATATTTAAGGTCTTAACGCTTGCTACTAAATTGCTTACTTTCCCAATATATTCAAAAGGATCATCATCATCTGAAAGTTTTATTGAAGATATTTGCTTTATGGTATTAAAAATTTGAACTTCTCTTGAGCCTAAAGCCTTCTCTAGCAAAGCTTTTGCATCAGCATAACTCTGACTTTGAACATCCAAAGTGTTAATTAATGTAAGAGCTCTTCCCTTTACCTGCTGTTTTAACAACAATAACTTATCATATTCTGGGAACTTAAACTTTGAAAGGGTTTGTTCAAATTCTACAAAAAACTTCCCAAGATCTTCGCCTTCAGTACTATTGAAGGTTGGTAAAGGAGCATGAGGACTCTTTAACAAGGACTGATGTGACTGAATATCTATAGGCAGATGCCGAACCTGAGGTAAATTTTGTAAAGTAGAGATGCTCTCTTGAATTTTAGTTTTGTACTGTTCACATGCATCAAGCTCAACTTCCAAAGCAGCTTCATCACAGTCAGTAGAAAACTTTGAAGTTTGTATTTTAGAATCTAAGTCAGATAATTTCGTGAAATGGTCTTCAAGCCTCAGTTTCAGTGTAGAACGTTCAATATCACTATATGATGAAAACTGATCCTTCTTATTGTAAATTTCAGTAACGGACTTTCTAACATATTTTCGTGATTTAATCAATAACTCAGTCATCTTGATACCAGTTTCAGTAAGAATATAAAACCTAATAAAGTCAAAACGGCAATGGAAATATACGTAATCTTAAAATTTAACCAAGGAAATATAAATGATAAATTACACCTCGTCTGACTAGCTTGGAAGCGAACTAGCAGCAACTCTTAACAACCAACATCCTCAATCCTGTCACGGTCGCCATGAGCAGAAAAAATGACTTAGGACAAACGACCGTGTTATAACAAAATATTTATTTGTAATACAGAAACTAACATCTGTAGATTTTAAATAATCTTGACAAATTTATTATATATAGTTGGTTGTCAGTTGATGCTAGTTCACTTGGAGTAGCGACTGCTTCTGGTAAAGCAAACCTAGAAGCATTGGCAGATGTACTCCTGTCCCAAGCTTTCCACTCCACCTTGAGCCAGACCTAAAAGATAGGTAAATCTTTAACCACCCAATTCAAATTGAAAACCAGAATTTGTATAGAATTGTTTAAATGAAAATATTAATATAATTTTTGACTACACTAAAATTGTTTACAATATATAAAGGTAAATCAAAAAGTTTAATTCACCTCCAAAACTAATATAAATTTAATATTAATTCCCAGAATTGCAAATCAAAAGCCAACCACTTCAATATTTTGACCTAATTAACAAATGAAATATATGAGATGAGGGCATCACTTAAGAATATACGTTAAAAGGCCGAATTTCAATTAACAAGCAATTTAAGGTCGACAATTGATAATTTTAATTAGAGTAGCCTATAAACAAACCTAGTTTCAAGAGCGATTTTCAATTACTGAGTTCAAGGCTTTATTTATTTTTTGACTTGAGGATGATAAAAGTCACCAAGAAATGCCACTACTATTGTGCCAATCAATACAATGACCCACCTTATAATGACTTCACAGGATGAAAAAGAGCATGGGTATGATAATTCCATAGCCTTTGCTGAGGTCGCCTCCACATTCATCAGACGAGGTGTAGAGTTAATTTAGTTCTTCATGGTATTCGTAGCACTAAACACAATGAGTCCCATCGTCGTAGATTCTTAAAGAAAATGTCCAGCACTACGACGAAGAATAGAATTGATAAAATATCCCAAGGTAAGGTGAGGTGAACGAGAGTAATCACTCCTTGACGGTTGGTGTTGGACTGCTTTTCCCTTCCGACAGTGACTTCGAGGTTACTTCGTAGAGTTGTTTGGCTCGGAATATTCAGAAAATTAGGTCGTTAATAGTTATATTTAACTCCTATTTACTTTGGTTTGCACAACGAAGGCTGAGGTCAGTTAATTAGCACAATTTTATTTACAGTGATTAGGAAAAATAAAGCCTCAAACATTAATTGAACAAACCAGAATTAAATTAGAATAAACAAATTGAAAGAAACAAATTCAAAGAAATTCTAAAGTAAACTACGGAGATAATTACCCATTCCAAGGAATATTTCTCCAGGTAAGGTAATTACCGATCATAAAGAAAATTTCTCAATCACCCAAAATATCCATAAACTTTTAACAAAATATCATAGGAATATATATTTAAATATATATTTTATACACTCCGAGGGGAGGGATTGAATTTTCCTCTGAAAAGTCAATGGAAAATAAATTTAAAACAAAATAAACTTAACTAATATAATATACAGATTAAATGTCTTCCTGTGAAACAGTGAAAGAATTTTCTTAAGTTTTAGCCATGCTGTCAATGGTCACTTGACATTAAAGGAATCAGGCTTGTCACATGACGCTTGACAAATCTCCGACTTTTACCTAGCATTAATTTAGCCCCAGTAACTTCATCGTAAATATTCTTGGTCAGCTCTTTAACTATTCCTATGGGGTAATCAATGGCTTTAGTCCTATTCTCCTTAATGATGCCTAATGTTTCCCGAGTCTTAAAGGTGTCATTTACCAAGGCTAACTTATCAGGTAATTTTTCTAATTTAGAAGTAAGGGTTTTCAATACTGATTTGGCTAAATTGTAGTTGCGGCCTAGTAGATGACTAACTTTCGGGTTCCATAACAGTGGCATATACAATCTTCCATCAGCAGTCCTATGGGTTTCTTCTAAAGCATACTCTATAAGCCTGTCATTCAGTTCTACATTATCTTCATGATATTGACCTCTGTCTTCCCCAACATAATATTTACAAGAGAGTTCTAAGCATTCTTTTGTAGCCCTATTCAACTCAGATTCTATTATCTGACCATCATCATCAAACAACTCATATGTATTGGAAGTCTCCAATTCATTTAAATATGAAGATTCTACTGAAACGTTCTCTTTCGTCCCTATTGGACGTACATTTACAGCTTTTAACATATGTTGCACATTCGACTTCATGGAAGAACAAGGCTTCAAGAATCTTAAATTGCTCTTTAATTTATTTATGTCTCCCTTTAATAATATGCCCAAGCATGTATCAGAATAAATGGAGTCATTGGATTTTCCAAATACTATATCCTTTTCAGGGATACAATGCAAGGACTCAGATCCTAATATAAATTTAATATTGTCTATCCTATCTGTAGAATTTAACAATCCCTGATCTGCTAGCTTGTATCCATTTGAAACAAACCCACTGACTACTTCATTTAGCCCAGGTAACTGCAATGAAACATCAATTAAGGGAAGACAAAATGCATATACAATGTAACTATTGCTACCAATTGGCAACTCAATTTCAACTTGTTTAGTCTTATAACTCTTAGAGGAATTAATACCATTAATGGTTAAAGAAACTCCATTATTTACAACTTTCAAATTTAAATCTTGAGCCAAATTTTCTTCAATGTAATTTGCTTGGCATCCAGTGTCTTTAAGGACCCTGAAATTGGTACCTTTAATTGAAATATTAAAAGTTGGCAAAATTGTATATCCCTCAACCTCACAATTTAAAACTTCAGTTATAGCAGCAACACTACTGCTTGTACTACCAACAACATCTCCATTACCACTCTCAGAGTTTCTAACTCTATCTGTACTGTTACTGGCTTTACATTTTTTCTTTTCGGAATTTGGATTTTCTTTAATACTGGTAGCACCTTTTTCATCGGGACACAAAAATGACATATGCCAGCCTTTGCAGCCTTTACATTTGGAATTAAATCTGAATCTGCATTCTGATAATATATGACTTGGATAGCCACACTTTGAGCAAGCACCCAGTTCCTCCAATTTTGTTCTTTTATCTTTGCTAGAAACAAAGTTAGGACATTTACTCAAAAAATGACTTGGATCTTTGCCTAATCTACTACAAATGCTGCATTTACCTACTTTAGAGTCAAAAGAAACCTTGGCAGCAAAGCTAGTAGTGTCAGACTTATGTTTCTCTACTTTCTTACATTTTTTACCTTGTAAATATCTCTCACTAGCATCAAAGAAATTATCCCTAATCTCTGCAAGAGATGGCCTAATTTTGTTAGTTATGGCAGTCATATGACACTTAAATTTCTCATTTAAGCCATTCCAGAAGAAAAACTGAAGAAACATGTCAACATCAATATTTAAGGTCTTAACGCTTGCTACTAAATTGCTTACTTTCCCAATATATTCAAAAGGATCATCATCATCTGAAAGTTTTATTGAAGATATTTGCTTTATGGTATTAAAAATTTGAACTTCTCTTGAGCCTAAAGCCTTCTCTAGCAAAGCTTTTGCATCAGCATAACTCTGACTTTGAACATCCAAAGTGTTAATTAATGTAAGAGCTCTTCCCTTTACCTGCTGTTTTAACAACAATAACTTATCATATTCTGGGAACTTAAACTTTGAAAGGGTTTGTTCAAATTCTACAAAAAACTTCCCAAGATCTTCGCCTTCAGTACTATTGAAGGTTGGTAAAGGAGCATGAGGACTCTTTAACAAGGACTGATGTGACTGAATATCTATAGGCAGATGCCGAACCTGAGGTAAATTTTGTAAAGTAGAGATGCTCTCTTGAATTTTAGTTTTGTACTGTTCACATGCATCAAGCTCAACTTCCAAAGCAGCTTCATCACAGTCAGTAGAAAACTTTGAAGTTTGTATTTTAGAATCTAAGTCAGATAATTTCGTGAAATGGTCTTCAAGCCTCAGTTTCAGTGTAGAACGTTCAATATCACTATATGATGAAAACTGATCCTTCTTATTGTAAATTTCAGTAACGGACTTTCTAACATATTTTCGTGATTTAATCAATAACTCAGTCATCTTGATACCAGTTTCAGTAAGAATATAAAACCTAATAAAGTCAAAACGGCAATGGAAATATACGTAATCTTAAAATTTAACCAAGGAAATATAAATGATAAATTACACCTCGTCTGACTAGCTTGGAAGCGAACTAGCAGCAACTCTTAACAACCAACATCCTCAATCCTGTCACGGTCGCCATGAGCAGAAAAAATGACTTAGGACAAACGACCGTGTTATAACAAAATATTTATTTGTAATACAGAAACTAACATCTGTAGATTTTAAATAATCTTGACAAATTTATTATATATAGTTGGTTGTCAGTTGATGCTAGTTCACTTGGAGTAGCGACTGCTTCTGGTAAAGCAAACCTAGAAGCATTGGCAGATGTACTCCTGTCCCAAGCTTTCCACTCCACCTTGAGCCAGACCTAAAAGATAGGTAAATCTTTAACCACCCAATTCAAATTGAAAACCAGAATTTGTATAGAATTGTTTAAATGAAAATATTAATATAATTTTTGACTACACTAAAATTGTTTACAATATATAAAGGTAAATCAAAAAGTTTAATTCACCTCCAAAACTAATATAAATTTAATATTAATTCCCAGAATTGCAAATCAAAAGCCAACCACTTCAATATTTTGACCTAATTAACAAATGAAATATATGAGATGAGGGCATCACTTAAGAATATACGTTAAAAGGCCGAATTTCAATTAACAAGCAATTTAAGGTCGACAATTGATAATTTTAATTAGAGTAGCCTATAAACAAACCTAGTTTCAAGAGCGATTTTCAATTACTGAGTTCAAGGCTTTATTTATTTTTTGACTTGAGGATGATAAAAGTCACCAAGAAATGCCACTACTATTGTGCCAATCAATACAATGACCCACCTTATAATGACTTCACAGGATGAAAAAGAGCATGGGTATGATAATTCCATAGCCTTTGCTGAGGTCGCCTCCACATTCATCAGACGAGGTGTAGAGTTAATTTAGTTCTTCATGGTATTCGTAGCACTAAACACAATGAGTCCCATCGTCGTAGATTCTTAACCCTGGATAGGTACGGTGGGTCGTTTGCGACCCCGAGCGTCAAAAAAAAACAGGTTTTTCTCACGTGACTCACCCCTGTGACTGAATTTGTGGGTGATCGACCTGCAGGAGGTGTCTCCCCTACACGCTCTAGTAGTGTCCAGATGTGCATTGCTGTAGCTGTACTCCTTCCCCGA
The DNA here is from genome assembly GCF_036898095.1 of Palaemon carinicauda. Taxonomy (NCBI): domain Eukaryota; kingdom Metazoa; phylum Arthropoda; class Malacostraca; order Decapoda; family Palaemonidae; genus Palaemon; species Palaemon carinicauda. Next base: position 5,767,660 of record NC_090767.1, read on the forward strand.
TTTCTGAGACGCGTCGGGGTCGTTCGCGTCCGAGTTTACCCTTCTGAGGTAGTTTGCATAATTATCAAAGTTATTACGTATTATGAAATTGTCGTAGAATGGTGCAACTTGTATAGGTTATCAGTTGTGGAAAGTCTTGGTGGATTGTTTGGCTACCATGTGCATGTTTTTTTTTTTAGTTAAAATGTCGTTCATCACCACGAGGACCATTTTACCGCGAGTGCCCCTTTTTCATTTTTTTTCATTTTTTTGCCAAGTCATTTTTCCGTAAGATATTGCCAAATAGTGTCGTAAAACTTTTGCTTGTTTAGTGTTGGAAAGTGTGTCTAGATGATCTGGCTACCCATGCATGACTTTGTTTTTGTCAGATACGACGTAGTTATTGGTATATTGGGTATTTAACTGCGGTTACCAATTTCTGTTTTTTTTTCAATATTTGTAAAAATTACTACGTAGTAAGGAATTGCCGTATATTATTCATTTTTTTTTCATGTTTATGTGTTAGAAAGTGTGCCTTGATGGTTGGGCTAACACGTGCATGTCTTTTTTTTTATCTGAGATGTCGTATATTAGAATGTCGGGCATTTTACCGCGAGTGTCCCTTTTTAATTTTTTTTAATTTTTTTGCCAAGTCATTTTTCCGTAAGATATTGCGAAATAGTGTCGTAAAACTTTTGCTTTTTTAATGTTGGAAAGTGTGTCTAGATGATCTGGCTACCCATGCGTGATTTTGTTTTTGTCAGATACGACGTAGTTATTGGTATATTGGGTATTTAACTGCGGTTGCCAATTTCTGTTTTTTTTCAATATTTGTAAAAATTTACTACGTAGTAAGGAATTGCCGTATATTATTGATTTTTTTTTCATGTTTATGTGTTAGAAAGTGTGCCTTGATGGTTGGGCTAACACGTGCATGTCTTTTTTTTTTATCTGAGATGCCGTATATTAGAATGTTGGGCATTTTTCCGCGAGTGCCCCGTTTTATTTGTTTTGCATTTTTTTGCTTAGTCATGTTACCGTAAGGAATTGGCAAGTAGTGTCGCAAAACTTATATTTTTATAGTGTTGGAAAGTGTTTCTAGATGATCTGGCTACCCATGCCTATTTTTTTTTTAGCCAGATATGGCGTATATATAAGTATGTGTTCGATTTTCCTGTTTTTGTTATTTTTTCGTTTTTTCCCATTTCTTTCAAAATTACTACGTACTAAGGAACTATCACAGAGTAATATTTCATTTATATGTTTATTTGTCGGAAAATATGCCTTGATGGTTTGCCTAGCACGTGGCTGAAATTTTTTTTTTCTGAAATGTCGTATATTAGAATGGCCATTTTTCCACGAGTGCCCCTTTTTATTTGTTTTGCATTTTTTTGCTTAGTCATGTTACCGTAAGGAATTGGCAAGTAGTGTCGCAAAACTTATATTTTTATAGTGTTGGAAAGTGTTTCTAGATGATCTGGCTACCCATGCCTATCTTTTTTTTAGCCAGATATGGCGTATATATAGGTATGTGTTCGATTTTCCGGTGATTGCCATTTTTTCGTTTTTTCCCAATTCTTTCAAAATTACTACGTACTAAGGAACTATCACAGAGTAATGATTCCTCTAGATGTTTATTTGTCGGAAAATTTTGTTTACTTTTTTTTTGATTGAATATCATCAAATTTTTTTAGCTAAAATATTGTTTTACATTTTTTTTTTTCGATTTTATTTCCCTTCAAAAAAAATTTTTTGGGTCAGAATTTTAATTTTATAGTCGTAAAATAATCGACAATTATCCAGCAACCCACCATACAATTTTTATGCATATCCAATAGTAATTAGATTAGTAAATAACACCTTGAAATTGACATACCCTTCCTACATTTCAAGTGGCAGATTAGGGAGTCTGAGTCAGTGTGGTTGGCGGCCATTTTGTGGACATATCCGAAGCGTAAGCTGCCCTATCTATATATATTCTTGTTCCCTATAGAATTTGTGATATTTTGGTATATTTTTACCTGCATAAATATCATATTATATATTAAATATATGTATTTTTTTACGAAATTTCCAAGTACTCAAAAAATTACCTTTAGATATGGCCCCTGATATAAATGTAATTTACAAAATAATGAAGATTTTTTTACATATTTCTATTTTAGGATAACATATGTTTATTCCCTAAAAAAATTAGCCACTTCCTATTTCATTTGGGTACCCAAAAAAAATCATGAAATTTGGACAATTTTTTTTGGCCAAAAAAAGTTACCCTTTTTTTCTCATTTCAGATCTTCACCTCCATGGGTCTGACTTCATCCAAAATACATCAAGATGTGTCCTAAACATTCAAGAATCAATTCCTAAAAGGATTTGTGTATATATGTATAAACTTTTTTTTTATGAATTTTTATGTCAGGTCTTTTTTTTTTGCTACTTAATTTTTTAAAATATTTATAATAAATAGTTTTTCTGCAGATGAGTAGTATTTATCTTTACAGTTGTTTTAAGCATTCATTGAAGTTTTTTTTGGCAAAAGAAAAAAGGAGGTTACTGCAAAAACTGATTTTTCAAGAATTTTTTTTGGCGTCGGGGTCGTTCGCGTCCGAGTATACCCTTAAAGGGGTGTCCGAGGACCGTACCTATCCAGGGTTAAAGAAAATGTCCAGCACTACGACGAAGAATAGAATTGATAAAATATCCCAAGGTAAGGTGAGGTGAACGAGAGTAATCACTCCTTGACGGTTGGTGTTGGACTGCTTTTCCCTTCCGACAGTGACTTCGAGGTTACTTCGTAGAGTTGTTTGGCTCGGAATATTCAGAAAATTAGGTCGTTAATAGTTATATTTAACTCCTATTTACTTTGGTTTGCACAACGAAGGCTGAGGTCAGTTAATTAGCACAATTTTATTTACAGTGATTAGGAAAAATAAAGCCTCAAACATTAATTGAACAAACCAGAATTAAATTAGAATAAACAAATTGAAAGAAACAAATTCAAAGAAATTCTAAAGTAAACTACGGAGATAATTACCCATTCCAAGGAATGTTTCTCCAGGTAAGGTAATTACCGATCATAAAGAAAATTTCTCAATCACCCAAAATATCCATAAACTTTTAACAAAATATTATAGGAATATATATTTAAATATATATTTTATACAAGTGTATAGTGTGTATAGTGAATAAGTGTGTATAGTGTATAGTGTATAATTGTATAAGTGCATCATTGTATAAGTGTGTATAGTGTATAAGTGTGTATATTGGATAAGTGAGTATAGTGGATAAGTGTGTATAGAGTATAATTGTGTATAGTGCATAGTGTATAAGTGTGTATATGTGGTTATAAGTGTGTATAGTGTATAATTGTGTATAGTCTATAAGTGTGTATATGTGTATATAAGTGTGTATAGTGTATAATTCTGTATAGTGTATAGTGTATAAGTTTATACAGTGTATAAGTGTGTATAGTGTATAGTGTATAAGTGTATAAGTGTGTATAGTTTATAAGTGTGTATAGGTGTATGAGTGTATAAGTGTGTGTAGTGTATAAGTGTGTATAGTGTATAGTCTATAAGTTACACAGTGTATAAGTGTGTATAGTGTATAAGTGTGTATAGTGCATAGTGTATAAATGTATAAGATTATGAGCGTTTATAGTTTATAATGTATAGTGTATAAGTGTATACGAGTGTATAGTGAATAGGTTTGTATAGTATATAGTATATAAGTGTGTATAGTGTATAGTGAATGAGTGTGTATAGTGTATAGTGTATAGTGTATAGGCGTATAAGTGTGTATAGTGTATAAGTGTGTATAGTGTATAAGTGTTTATAGTGTATAGTGTATAAGTGTATAGGTGTGTATAGTGTATGAGTGTATAATTATGTAGAGTGTATAGTGTATAAGTGTATAAGTGTGTATAGTGTATATTGTATAAATGTATATAGTGTATATTGTATAGTGTATAAGTGTGTATAGTGTATAAGTGTGTATAGTGTATAAGTTTGTATAAGTGTATAAGTGTGTATAGTGTATAAGTGTGTATACTGTTTAGTGTATAGTGTATAAGTGTGTATAGTGTATATTGTATAGTGTATAAGTGTTTAAGTGTATAAGTGTGTATAGTGTATAAGTGTGTATTGAGTATAGTGTGTAGAGTGTATAAGTGAGTAAGTGTGTATAGTGTATAAGTGTATGAGTGTATAGTGTGTATAGTGTATATGTGTATGAGTTTATAAGTGTGTATAGTGTATAAGTGTATAAGTCTGTATAGTTTTTAAGTGTGTATAGTGTATAAGTGTATAAGTCTGTATAGTTTTTAAGTGTTTATTAGTGTGTATAGTGTATATTGTATAATTGTATAAGTGTGCATAGTGTATAAATGTGTATAGTGTATAGTTTATAAGTGTATAAGTGTATAGTGTGTATAGTGTATAATTGTGTTTAGTGTATAGTGTATAATTTTATAAGTGTATAAGTGTGTATAATGTATAAGTGTGTTATGTGTATGTGTGTATAGTGTATAAGTGTATAAGTGTGTATAGTGTATAAGTGTGTATAGTGTATAAGTGTATAAGTGTATAAGCGTGTATAGTGTATAAGTGTGTATGGTGTATAATTGTGTATAGTTTATAGTGTATAAGTGCATATAGTTTATAGTGTATAAGTGTATAGGTGTGTATAGTGTATAAGTTTGTATAGTATATAAATGTGTATAGTGTATAGTGTATAAATATATAAGTGTATAGTGTGTATAGTGTATAAGTGTGCATAGTGTATAGTGTATATGTGTATAATTGTTTAAGTGTGTATAGTGTATAAGTGTGTATAAGTGTTTAAGTGTATAAGTGTTTATAGTGTATAAGTTTATATAGTGTATAGTATATAGTGTATAGTATATAGTGTATAAGTGTATAAGTGTATAAGTGTGTAAGCGTGTATAGTGTATTAGTGTGTATAGTGTATAGAGTATAAGTGTATAAGTGTGTATAAATGTGTATCAGTGTATAAGTTTATGAGGGTATAAGTGTGTATGAGTGTATAATTGTCTAGAGTGTATTATTGTGTATTAGTGTGTATTAGTGTGTATAGTGTATAAGTGTGAATAGTGTATAGTCTATAAGTGTATAAATGTAAGAGTGTTTATAGTTTATTAGTGTGTAAAGTTTATTGTTTGTAGTGTATAAGTGTATAAGTGTGTATAGTGTATAAGTGTGTATAATGTATAATTGTATAAGTGTATAAGTGTGTGTAAGTGTGTATAATGTATAGTGTATAAGTGTGTATGGTGTATTAGTGTATAAGTGTATCAGTGTGTGTGAGTGTGTATAGTGTATAGTGTATAAGTGTATAAGTGTATAAAAATAAAAGTGTTTATAGTGTATTAATGTGTATAGTTTATAGTTTATAGTGTATAAGTGTATAAGTGTGTATAGTGTATAAGTGTATAAGTGTATAAGTGTGTGTAAGTGTGTATAGTGTATAGTGTATAAATGAGTATAGTGTATAGTGTATAAGTGTGTATAGTGTATAGTGTATAAATGTATGAGTGTGTATAGTGTATAAGTTTGTATATTGTATAAGTTTGTATAGTGTATAAGTGTATGGGTTTGTATAGTGTATAAGTGTGTATAATGAATAAATGTGTATAAGTTTGTATAGTGAATAAATGTGTATAAGTGTGGATATTGTATTCTGTATAAGTTTGTATAGTGAATAAATGTGTATAAGTGTGTATAGTGTATTCTGTATAAGTGTGTAAGTGTATAAGTGCGTATAGGGTATAGTTTATAAGTGTATAAGTGTATATAGTGTATAGTGTATAAATGTATAAGTGTATAGTGTGTATAGTGTATAAAAGTGTATAGTGTATAAGTGTATAAATGTATAAGTGTTTAAGTGTGTATAGTGCATAGTGTATTAGTGTATAAAAGTTTAAGTGTGTATAGTGTAACAGTGTATAAGTGTATACGTGTGTATAATGTTTATAAAGTGTATAGTGTGTAGTGTATAGTGTATAAGTGTATAAGTGTATAAGTGTGTATAGTGTATAATGTATATAGTGTATAAGTGTATAAGTGTGTATAGTGTATATATGTGTATAGTGTAAAATTGTGCATAGTGTATAGTGTATTAGTGAATATGTGTATAAGTGTGTATAGTGTATGTGTGTATAGTGTATAAGTGTGTATAAGTGTATAGGTGTGTATAGTGTATTAGTGTGTATAGTGTATAGTGTATAAGTGTATAAGTGTGTATAGTGTATAGTTTATAGTGTATAAGTGTATAAGTGTCTATAGTGTATATTGTATAAGTGTATAAGTGTGTATAGTGTATAAGTTTGTATAGTGTATAGTGTATAAGTGTGTATATTGTATAGTATATAAGTGTAAAAGTGTATAAGTGTGTATAGTGCATTAGTGTGTATAGTGTATAGTGTATAAATGTATAAGTGTATAGGTGTCTATAGCGTATAAGTGTGTATAGTGTATAAGTGTGTATAGTTTATAGTGATTATAGTGTATAAGTGTATAAGTGTGTATAGGGTATAAGTGTGTATAGTGTATAGTGTATAGTGTATAAGTTATTAAGTGTGTATAGTGTATAAGTGTATATAGTGTACAGTGTATAAGCGTATAAGTGTGTATGGTGTATAAGTGTGTATAGTGTATAGTGTATAAGTGTATAAGTGTATAAGTATGTATATTGTATAGTGTATAAGTGTATAAGTGTATGAGTGTGTATAATGTATTAGTGTGATTCGTGTATAAGTGTGATTAGTTTATAAGTTTGTATTTTGTATAGTGTATAAGTGTATGAGTGTACATAGTGTATAATTGTATAAGTGCATTAGTGTGTATAGTGTATTAGTGTGTTTAGTGTATAGTGTATAAGTGTATAAGTGTTTATAGTGTATGAATTTGTATAGTGTATAGTGTATAAGACGTGTATAAGTGTGTATAGAGTATATTGTATAAGTGTAAAAGTGTATAAGTGTGTATAGTGTATATGTGTATAAGTGTGTATAGTGTTTATAATATGTATAGTGTATGAGTGTGTATAGTGTATAGTTTATATGTGTGTAAGTGTATAAGTGTGTATAGTGTATAGTGTACAAAGTGTATATAGTGTATAAGTGTATAAGTGTTTATAGTGTATAAGTGTGTATAGTGTATAATTGTGTATAGTGTATAGTCTCTTAGTGTATAAGTGTATAAGTGTGTATTGTGTATTACTATGTATAGTGTATAGTGTATAAAGTGTATATAGTGTATAAGTGTATAAGTGTTTATAGTGTATAAGTGTGTATAGTGTATAATTGTGTATAGTGTATAGTCTCTTAGTGTATAAGTGTATTAGTGTTTATTATGTATAAGTGTATAAGTGTATAATTTTGTATGGTGTATAGGTGTGTGTTGTGTATAATTGATTATAGTGTATAGTGTATAAGTGCGTATAGTGTATAGTGTATAAGTGTATAAGTGTGTATAGTGTATAAGTGTGTATAGTGTTTAAGTTTGTATAGTGTAGAAGTGTGTATAATGTATAGTGTATAAATGTAAAAGTGTATAGTGTGTATAGTGTATAAGTGTATAAGTGTATAAGTGTTTATAGTGTATAAATTTGTATAGTGTATAGTGTATAAGACGTGTATAAGTGTTTATAGTGTATATTGTATAAGTGTAAAAGTGTATAAGTGTGTATAGTGTATATGTGTATAAGTGTGTATAGTGTTTATAATATGTATAGTGTATAAGTGTGTATAGTGTATAGTGTATATGTGTGTAAGTGTATAAGTGTGTATAGTGTATAGTGTATTAAGTGTATATAGTGTATAAGTGTATAAGTGTTTATAGTGTATAAGTGTTTATAGTGTATAATTGTGTATAGTGTATAGTCTCTTAGTGTATAAGTGTATTAGTGTGTATAGTGTATTACTGTGTATAGTGTATAGTGTATAAGTGTATTAGTGTGTATTATGTGTATAAGTGTATAATTTTGTATGGTGTATAGGTGTGTATAGTGTATAATTGTGTATAGTGTATAGTGTATAAGTGCGTATAGTGTATAGTGTATAAGTGTATAAGTGTGTATAGTGTATAAGTGTGTATAGTGTTTAAATGTGTATAGTGTAGAAGTGTATAATGTATAGTGTATAAATGTAAAAGTGTATAGTGTGTATAGTGTATAAGTGTATAAGTGTTTAAGTGTGTATAGTGTATAGTGTAAAAGTGTATAAGTGTTTAAGTGTGTATAGTGTATAGAGTAAGTGTGTATAGTGTATAGTGTATAAGTGTATAGTGTAACAGTGTATAAGTGTATACGTGTGTATAGTGTATAGTTTATAAGTGTATAAGTGTACAAGGGTATAAGTGTTTATTGTGTATAAGTGTATATATTGCATAATTGTGTATAATGTATATTGTATAAGTGTGTATAGTGTATAAGTGTGTATAGTGTATAAGTATGTATAAGTGTATGAGTGTGTACAGTGTATAATTTTGTATTGTGTATAGTGTATAAGTGTGTATAGGTCTATAAGTGTGTATAGTGTTCAACTGTACATAGTGTATATTGTATCGGTGTGTATAGTTTATAGTCTATAAGTGTATAAGAGTGTATAGTGTATAAGTGTGTATAGTGTATCGTGTATAAGTTTGCATAATGTATAGTGCATAAGTGTATAAGTGTCTAAGTGTGTATAGTATTTAAGTGTGTATAGTGTATAGTATATAAGTGTATAAGTGTGTATAGTGTATTAGTCTGTATAGTGTATAAGTGTGTATAGTGTAATTATTCAGTGTATAAGTGTGTAAGTGTGTATAGTGTATAAGTATGTATAATGTAGATTGTATAAGTGTATAAGTGTGTATAGTGTGTAAGTGTGTATAGTGTATAAGTGTGTATAGTGTGTGAGTGTGTATAGTGTATAGTGATTATGGTGTATAAGTGTATAAGTGTATAAATGTGTAGTGTATAAGTGTGTATAGTGCTTAGAGTATAAGTGTGTATAGGGTAAAAGTGTGTATAGTGTTTAGTGTAAAGTGCATAAGTTTATAAGTATGTATGGTGTATAAGTGTGTATAGTGTAGAGTGTATGAGTGTGTATTGTGTATAACTGTGTATAGTGTTTAAGTGTGTATAGTGTTTAAGTGTGTATAGTGTATAGTGTATAAGTGTATGAGTGTGCATAGTGTATAAGTGTGATTAGTGTATAAGTGTGTATAATGTATAGTGTATAAGTGTATAAGTGTATGAGTGTGTATAGTGTATTAGTGTGTTTAGTGTATAGTGTATAAGTGTATAAGTGTATAAGTGTGTATAGTGTATAAATGTATAAGTGTGTATAGTGTATAAGTGCATAAGTGTAAAAGAGAATAAGTGTGTATAGTGTATATTTTATAAGTTTGAACGTGTATAAGTGTGTAAATTGTATAAGTGTGTATAGTGTGTATATGTGTATAGTGTATTATTGTATAAGTGTGTATAACGTTTATAATGTGTATAGTGTGTATAGTGTATAGTGTATAAGTGTATAAGTGTATAAGTGTGTATAGTGTATAATGTATATAGTGTATAAGTGTATAAGTGTGTATAGTGTATATATGTGTAGTGTAAAATTGTGCATAGTGTATTAGTGAATATGTGTATAAGTGTATATAGTGTATGTGTGTATAGTGTATGTGTGTATAGTGTATAAATGTGTATAGTGTATAAGTGTGTATAAGTGTATAAGTGTGTATAGTGTATTAGCGTGTAAAATGTATAGTGTATAACTGTATAAGTGTGTATAGTGTATAATTGTGTATAGTGTATAAGTGTGTATAATGTATAAGTGTATATGTGTATAATTGTGTATAGTGTATAAGTGTGTAAAGTGTATAGGTGTGTATAGTGTATATTTGTGTATAGTGTAGAGTGTATAAGTGCGTATAGTGTACAATGTATAAGTGTATAAGTGTGTATAGTGTATGAGTGTGTATAGTGTATAAGTGTGTATAGTCTATAGTGTATAGATGTATAAGTGTATGTGTATAGTGTATAAGTGTGTATAGTATATAGTGATTATAGTGTATAAGTGTATAAGTGTATAAATATGTATAGTGTATAAGTTTGCATAGTGTATAGTGTATAAGTATCTAAGTGTGTATAGTGTATAAGTGTATATAGTGTATAGTGTATAAGTTTACAAGTGTGTATAGTGTATAAGTCTGTCAAGTGTATAAGTGTGTATAGTGTATAGTTTATAGTGTATAAGTGTATAAGTGTGTATAGTGTATATTGTATAAGTGTATAAGTGTGTTTAGATAATAGTGTATAAGTGTATAACTGTATAAGTGTATAAGTGTGTATAGTATATATTGTATAAGTGTAAAAGTGTATAAAAGTGTATAGTGTATATATGTGTATAGTGTATAAGTGTAAAAGTGTGTATAGTGTTTATAATGTGTATAGTGTATAAGTTTGTATAGTGTATAGTTTATATGTGTATAAGTGGATAAATGTGTATAGTGTATAGTGTATATAGTGTATAGTGTATATAGTGTATGGGTGTATAAGTGTGTATAGTGTAGAAGTATTTATAGTGTATAATTGTGTATAGTGTATAGTGTATATGTGTATAATTGTGTGTAGTGTATGTGTGTATAGTGTATGTGTGTATATTCTATAGTGTATAAGTGTATAAGTGTATAAGTGTGTATAGTGTATTAGTGTGTATAGTGTTTAGTGTATAAGTGTATAAGTGTATAAGTGTGTATAGTGTATAGGTGTGTATAATATATAATTGTGTATAGTGTATAGTGCATAAGTGTATAAGTGAATAAGTGTGTATAGTGTATAGGTGTGTATAGTGTATAATTGTGCATAGTGTATAGTGTATAAGAGCAATTAGTGTATAATGTATAAGTGTATAAGTGTGTATAGTGTATAAGTGTCTATAGTGTATAGTGTATAAATGTATAAATGTATAGATTGTATAGTGTATAAGTGTGTATAGTGTATAGTGTATAAGTGTATAGGAGTATGGTGTGTATAGTGTATAAGTGTATAAGTGTATGTGTATAGTATATAAGTGTGTATAGTGTATAATTGTATAAGTGTATAAGTTTGTGTAAGTGTGTATAGTGTATAGGGTATAAGTGTGTATGGTGTATAAGTGTATAAGTGTATCAGTGTGTGTAAGTGTGTATAGTGTATAGTGTATAAGTGTATAAGTGTATAAATGTATAATTGTTTATAGTTTATTCGTGTGTATAGTTTATAGTTTATAGTGTATAAGTGTATAAGTGTGTATAGTGTATAAGTATATAAGTGTAAAAGTATGTGTAAGTGTGTATAGTGTATAATGAATAAGTGTATAAGTGTATAAGTGTATAAGTGTGTATAGCGTATAGTGTATAAATGTATGAGTGTGTATAGTGTATAATTTTGTATATTGTATAAGTGTATGGGTTTGTATAGTGTATAAGTCTGTATAGTGAATAAATGTGTATAAGTGTGTATAGTGTATTTTGTATAAGTGTATAAGTGTATAAGTGTATATAGTGTATAGTGTATAAGGGTATAAGTGTATATAGTGTATAGTGTATAAGTGTATAAGTGTATAGTATGTATAGTGTATAATTGTGTATAGTGTATAAGTGTATAAGTGTTTAAGTGTGTATAGTGTATAGTGTATAAGTGTATAAGTGTTTAAGTATGTATAGTGTATACAGTAAGTGTATATAGTGTATAGTGTATAAGTGTATAGTGTAACAGTGTATAAGTGTATACGTGTGTATAGTGTATAGTTTATAAGTGTATAAGTGTACAAGTGTATAAGTGTGTATTGTGTATATGTATATATATTGCATAATTGTGTATAGTGTATATTGTATAAGTGTCTAAGTGTGTATAGTGTATAAGTGTGTATAGTGTATAATGTATAAGTGTATAAGTGTGTATAGTGTATAAGTCTGTCTAGTGTATAAGTGTGTATAGTGTATAGTTTATAGTGTATAAGTGCATAAATATGTATAGTGTATAAGTTTGTATAGTGTATAGTGTATAAGTGTCTAAGTGTGTATAGTGTATAAGTGTGTATAGTGTATAATGTATAAGTGTGTATAGTGTATAAGTTTGTCTAGTGTATAAGTGTGTATAGTGTATAGTTTATAGTGTATAAGTGTGTAAGTGTGTATAGTGTGTAAGTGTGTATAGTGTATAGTGTATAAGTGTATAAGTGTATAAGTGTGTATAGTGTATATTCTATAAGTGTATAAGTGTGTATAGTGTATAAGTGTGTATAGTGTATAGTGTATAAGTGTATAAGTGTGTATAGTGTATAGTATATAAGTGTGAAAGTTTATAAGTGTGTATAGTGCATTAGTGTGTATAGTGTATAGTGTATAAATGTATAAGTGTATAGGTGTCTATAGCGTATATGTGTGTATAGTGTATAAGTGTGTATAGTATATACTGATTATAGTGTATAAGTGTATAAGTGTGTATAGGGTATAAGTGTGTATAGTGTATAGTGTATAGTTTATAAGTTATTAAGTGTGTATAGTGTATAAGTGTATATAGTGTATAGTGTATAAGAGTATAAGTGTGTATAGTGTATAAGTGTGTATAGTGTATAGTGTATAAGTGTGTATAGTGTATAAGTGTAGAAGTGTATGAGTGTGTTTAGTGTATTAGTGTGATTAGTGTATGAGTGTGATTAGTTTATAAGTTTGTATAGTGTATAGTGTATAAGTGTATAAGTGTAAGAGTGTGCATAGTGTATGATTGTATAAGTGTATTAGTGTGTATAGTGTATTAGTGTGTATAGTGTATAGTACATAAGTGTATAAGTGTTTAGTGTATAATTGTGTATAGTGTATAAGTGTGAATAGTGTATATTGTATAAGTGTATACGTGTATAAGTGTGTATAGTTTATTTAGTGTGTATATATAGTGTATAAGTGTATAAGTGTGTATAAATGTGTATGAGTATAAGTTTATGAGTGTATAAGTGTGTATAAGTGTATAAGTGTCTTTAGTGTATAAGTGTGTATTAGTGTGTATAGTGTATAAGTGTGTATAGTGTATAGTTTATGAGTGTATAAGTGTATAAGTGTTTATAGTGTATACGTATGTATAGTTTATAGTGTATAAGTGTATAAGTGTGTTTAAGTGTGTATAATGTATAAGTGTATAAACGTAGAAGTGTTTATAGTGTATAAATGTGTATAGTGTATAAGTGTGTATAGTGTATAGTGTATATTGTATAAGTGTATAAGTGTGTATAGTGTGTAAGTGTTTATATTGTATAAGTGTGTATATGTTATAAGTGTATGAGTGTGTATAGTGTATAAGTGTGTATAGTGGAATAATGTGTATAAGTGTGTATAGTGTATAATTGTATAAGTGTGTTTAAGTGTGTATAATGTATAAGTGTATAAACGTAGAAGTGTTTATAGTGTATAAATGTGTATAGTGTATAAGTGTGTATAGTGTATAGTGTATATTGTATAAGTGTATAAGTGTGTATAGTGTATAAGTGTTTATATTGTATAAGTGTGTATATGTTATAAGTGTATGAGTGTGTATAGTGTATAAGTGTGTATAGTGAAATAATGTGTATAAGTGTGTATAGTGTATTCTGTATAAGTGTTTAAGTGTATAAGTGTGTATAGTGTATAGTATATAAGTGTATAAGTGTGTATAGTGTATCTTGTATAAGAGTATAAGTGTATAGTGTGTATAGTGCATAGGTGTGTATAGTGTATAAGTGTATAAGTGTGTATACTGTTTAGTGTATGAGTGTATAAGTGTGTAATATGTATAAGTGTGTATAGTGTAGAGTGTATAAATGTGTATAGTGTATACTGTATAAGTGTATTATTTTGTATAGTGCAAAGAGCATAATGTATAAGTGTGTATAGTGTATAGAGTATAAGTGTATTAATGTATAAGTTATTATAGTGTATAAGTGTGTATAGTGTGTATAGTAAATAAGTGTGTATATTGTATAGTGTATAAGTGTGTATAGTGTATAAGTGTATAAGTGTGTATAGTGTAAAAGTTCGTATAGTGTCAGGTTTGTATAAGTGTGTATAAGTGTGTATAGTCTATAGTTTATAAGTGTGTATAGTGTATAATGTATAGAGTATAGTGTATAAGTGTGTATAGTGTTTTGTGTATAAGTGTATATAGTGTAAAAGTGTATATAGTGCATAACTGTATATAGTGTATAAGTGGATATAGTGTATAAGTGTGTATTAGTGTATATAGTGTATAAGTGTAGAAGTGTGTATTGTGTATTAGTGTGTATAGTGTATAAGTGTATCAGTGTATCGTGTGTATAGTGTATAAGTGTGTATAGTGTATAGTGTATAATTGTATAAGTGCATCAGTGTATAAGTGTGTATAGTGTATTAGTGTATGAGTGTATAGTGTGTATAGTGTATAAGTGTGTATAGTGTATATTGGATAAGTGTATAAGTGTATAAGTGTGTAAAATGTATAGTGTATAGTGTATAAGTGTATATGTGAGTATAGTGTATGGAGTATAAGTGTATTAATGTATAAGTTTGTATAGTGTATAAGTCTGTATCGTATGTATATTGTATAAGTGTGGATATTGTATAGTGTATAAGTGTGTATAGTGTATAAGTGTATAAGGGTGTATAGTGTAAAAGTGTGTATAGTGTCAAGTGTGTATAAGTGTGTATAAGAGTGTATAGTGTATAGTTTAAAAGTGTGTATAGTGTATAGTGTATAGAGTATAGTGTATAAGTGTGTATAGTGTTTCGTGTATAAGTGTATATATTGTATAACTGTATATAGTGTATAAGTGTATATAGTGTATAAGTGTGTATTAGTGTATAGAGTGTATAGTGTAGAAGTGTGTATAGTGTATAAGTGTGTAGAGTGTATGAGTGTATAGTGTGTATAGTGTATTAGTGTGTATAGTGTATAAGTGTGTATAGTGTATAGTGTATAAGTGTGTATACTGTATAAGTGTGTATAGTGGATAAGTGTTCATAGTGGAAAAGTGTGTAGAGTGTATAATTGTGTATATAGTGTATAGTGAATAAGTGTGTATATGTGTATATAAGTGTATATAGTGTATAATTGTGTATTGTGTATAGTGTATAAGTTTGCATATGTGTATATAAATGTGTATAATTGTGCATAGTGTACAGTGTGTAATTGTGTATAGTGTATAGTGTATAAGTGTATAAGTGTATAAAGTGTATATTGTATATAGTGTATAAGTGTATAAGTGTGTATAGTTTATAAGTGTGTATAAGTGTATAGGTGTATAAGTGTGTATAGTGTATAATTGTGTATAGTGTATAGTCTACAAGTTACAGTGTATAAGTTTGTATAATGTATAAGTGTGTATAGTGTATAAGTGTATAAGTGTATAAGCGTTTATAGTGTATAGAGTATAAGTGTGTATAGTGTATATTGTATAAGTGTATAAGTGTTTTTAGTGAATAGGTGTGTATATTATATGGTGTATAAGTGTGTATAGTGTATATTGTATCGTGAATAAGTGTGTATAGTGTATAGTGTATACGTGTATAAGTGTTTATAGTGTATAAGTTTGTATAGTGTATGAGTGTGTAAAGTGTATAAGTGTTTATAATGTGTATAGTGTATAATTGTGTATAATGTATAGTGTATAGTGTATAAGTGTATAAGTGTATACGTGTGTATTAGTGTATATAGTGTATAGTGTATAAATGTATAAGAGTGTATAAGTGTGTATGAGTGTATAAGTGTGTATAAGTGTATGTGTATAGTATATAAGTGTGTATTAGTGTGTATAATGTATAAGTGTGTTTAGTGTATAATTGTGTATAGTGTATAAGTGTGTATAGTGTATACGCTATAAGTGTATAAGTGTGAATAGGGTATTAGTTTGTATTGGGTATTAGTGTGTATAGTTTTTAGTGTATAAGTGTATAAGTGTGTATAGTGATTAAGTTTTTATAGTGTATTAGTGTGTTTAGTTTATAGTATATAAGTGTATAGGTGTGTATAGTGTATTATTGTATAATTTTAAAAGCGTATAAGTGTATAAGTTTATAAGTGCGTATAGTGTATAAGTATGTATAGTGTATAAGTGTGTATAGTGTATAAGTGTGTATAGTGTATAAGTGTGTGAGTGTGCATATTTTATAAGTGTGTATTTTGCATATGTGTGTATAGTGTATAGTGTATAAGTGTATGAGAGTATAAGTGTGTATAGTGTATATTGCATAAGTGTATAAGTGTGTTTAGTGTATAGTGTATAAGTGTATAAGTTTAGAGTGTGTATAATGTCTAAGTGTGTATAGTGTATAAGTGTATAAGTGTATATGTTTGTATAGTGTATGAATGTATAAGTGTGTATAGTGTATAAGTGTGTATATTGTATAGTGTATAAGTATATAAGTGTATAAGTGTGTATAGTGTAATATTGTGTATAGTGTATAGTGTATAAGTGTATATGTGTGTATAGTGTATAAGTGCATATACTATATAGTGTATAAGTGTATAAGTGTATAGTGTATAAGTGTATAGTGTATAAGTGTATAAATGTGTATAGTGTATAAGTGTATAAGTGTGTAAGTTTGTATAGTGTATAAGTATGTAAAATGTATAGTTTATAAGTGTATAAGTGTATAAGTGTGTATAGTGTATAAGTGTATATAGTGTATAAGTGTGCATAGTGTATAGTGTATAAGTGTGTATAGTGTATAGTGTATAAATGTGTATAGTGTATAGTGTTTAAGTGTGTATAGTGTATAGTGTATAATTTTGTATAGTGTATAGTGTATAAGTTTGTATAAGTGTATAAGTGTGTATAGTGTTTAAGTGTACATAGTATATAGTGTATAAGTGTGTATAGTGTATAGTGTATAATTGTATAAGTGTGTATAGTGTATAGTATATAAGTGTGTATACTGTATAGTGTATAAGTGTATAAGTGTGTGAAATGTATAAGTGTGTATAGTGTATAGTGTATAAGTGTGTATAGTGTATACTGTATGAGTGTATAATTGTGTATAGTGTAAAGTGTATAATATATTAGTGTATAAGTGTATAATATATTAGTGTATAAGTGTGAATAGTGTATAATGTATAGTGTATAAGTATGTATAGTGTATAGTGTATAGGTGTATATGTGTATAAGGGTGTATAGTGTATAGAGTATAAGTGTAATAATGTATAAGTTTGTATAGTGTATAAGTGTGTATAGTTTGTATAGTGTATAAGTATGTATATTGTATAATATATATGTGGGTATAGTGTAACAGTGTATAATTGTGTATAGTGTATAAGTGTGTTTAGTGTCAAGTGTGTATTATGTATAGTTTATAAGTGTGTATAGTGTATAGTTTGTAGTGTATAAGTGTGTATAGTGTTTAGGATATAAGTGTATATTGTGTATAAGTGTGTATAGTGTATAAGTGTGTATAGTGTATAGTGTATAAGTGTAGAAGTGTGTATAGTGTATAAGTGTGTATAGTGTATAAGTGTATAAGTATATATTGTGTATAGTGTATAAGTATGTACAGTGTATAGTGTATAAGTGTATAAGTGCAT